>NC_049217.1:21650684-21933184 GCF_013347855.1 Anguilla anguilla
AGTTGTTTCTGAATTTGGAAACTCTTCACTGTCATTCCATTACCCAAATGAAAACATTTATTTTTTCCACCAGATCAGTTCACTTACGTACACTTGGAAATGTAAATGATTGGCTGTGTGTCTCCATATTGAGATTGCTTGCTGATCCGCTCAGCGCTGAGTTGCAGTGGGGGGAAACAGCAGGACTGGGGAAGGGGTACACGTACGTGTGCGCGCCGGGTACATATGTGCATATGGAGATGTGAATGCTGTCTGGTAGACATATGCATCTGGAGAACCTATCACACCCGTTGGTGTGACTGCAGCATACCTTGCAGCCTGATAGGTTTGTGATTGGCAGACAAAAACTCACTTCACTGCACACCGTCTCTCAGCATGAGTCCCCCCACGGGACAGTCCTCCCTCCCTTCCCCCGATCCCTCCTCTCTGTCCCCTCCTTACATCCACTAGCAGTTGGACTGGCTTTCGGGTTTGGGGTGGGGGGGAGGGGGTTTGCCAGTAAAGACCCGGGCCCAGGAGCATGGCTGGACCATTCCCCTCTCACCCCTCCTCCACCCAACCCCCCACCCCCAGCCGACCCACCCTCCTCCTCTTCCACCTCCAGTCCGGCGGGGGCTCCAGGGTGACAATGGCGCCCCCTGCCTGTGAGCCTGGTCCCTGAGCCCCCCCCCCCCCGTATGTGCTTAATGTCTGCGCCGCGACTGCTCTCTGCACCCTGCAGCTGCTGTCCTCAGGGATCTGCCTCTTATATCTGTCCATACCTATGTCATCTTCCTCTGAGCGGGGCCTGCGTTTCCAACCACACAGGGCACATACCGGGGGGGGGGGGCAGGGGGGGGGCACGGACACACCCAACCCTGTTAAGACAGGCAGACGGTCTGATGGGGTCCAGTCAGGACAGACAGACTGATCAGGTGAACAGGGGAAGGGTCACTTGGGGGAACAATCACTGGTGGAGAATGTGTACAAATGCCCTCGGTGTCAGATTCTGCCCCCCCCCCCACCCCCTTTCCAGAGGGGTCGGCAGAGAGATGCCGCAGAATCCGATAGCGCAATAATTAGATTGAGTGCAGCCGTACAGCGCAGGAGATAGACAGATCGTTCCCAGCAGAGGTGATTATTGTCATTTTAATTAATTCTCGGCAACATTTATTACTGGGCCTGAGAACACTTCACTGTTTCAGCTGTCCTTTCATCAGGCTGCCTGTTCCATGATGGAGGAGGAGATGCCAGACATCTCACTGCCTTCCGTCTGAAAGATCGACAAGTAGACAGACAGACAGACAGGCAGGCGAGGCGGGAGGGTGAACAGACAGATGGCATAGTGGATAAGATGGCATTTATGCGTTCAGAATCAGCAGATCTGAGGATGAGAATACTGTAAAAGCAAATAGAAGACACTGGAAGACACTGGTTTCAGTTTTTGACTGTCTGGGTATAGACATCTTTAGCTTCTGCATGTGACTGAAACACAAGTCTTCCTTTGTCTGGTTTTACAGATGGTATGTGTGTGTGTGTGTTGGTGAATGTTGCTGTGTTTGGGTGTGACAAACTGAAATGGGAAATTGAAAATGTGTGTGTGCATGCATTAGTGCATGCTTGTGTGTGTGTGTGTTCTTTTGTGTGTGTGTGTGTGTGTACGTGTGCATTTGTGTGTGTGTGTCAGTGTGTGTGTGTGTCTGTGTGTGTGCATTGTGTGTGTGTCTTTACCTGCAGATTTTCACTAAAGTAGCCTGCACTGCAAAGCTTTGAGCAGTTGCAGTAATAAGTTAAGTTCTAGTGGATTTGTTACCTCTAAGTCATTTACAGCTGAAAAGCTTTTTGTCATGTAATTGGGATGACTGCACCTCAGGACATGTGTAGCCAATCACTATCGCCGACTCTGCAGCAAGTCCAGCCCCCGTGAGTGACAGTGCTTTTGTAATTACCATATTCCGGAACTTCCCAGGTACTGAAGGACTCTACAGTAGAATCCAGAGCAGCTGGTCACATGGGTGTTGTGAAGTCCTGTGTCCTGCTACTGTTGTAGTGCTGAGTAATATAGTCTGAAGACAGTGGTCAGGGTGTTGTGCAGATGTTCAAAGGGGCGGAGCTAGTGTGATGAAGGGGCGGGGTTTAGAGAGAACAAGCTTGTCACTCCAGACTGGCAGTTCCACTATAACATGACACCAGAGATGAAGTTACCTTTTCTATGTGTATGTCACTGGAGATCCTGATTAAATAATCGACTCATTGGGGCTCCAGATTTTTTATTTGTCTTTTCCCATTGGCTAAGTGTTCTCTCATGGACAATCGCAGTGGTTCCTGTTTTATGTATTTAAGAGCAGACATGCACAGGGGCACTGAAGGAGCAGGGTTTAGAACTCTTGGCCTACAATGTCTGTGAATTCAGGTACAAAGTATCCCTGTGTACCTTTCTGGGGTCTACGATGGTGTGGAAATGCCACTTGTATGCATATGATTAGCAGGGTAGCCTAGCCGCAGGGGCCACATGCCCATAGACACCATACTCCATTCCAGTGCATCCCAGTGCTGTATAGCAAGTGGGGGGTGTGGGGGGGGGGGCAGATAAGTGGGGGTGGTGTGGTGCATTGTGGGGGGAGGTTGTTCTAACCAAACTCAGGCCTTGCTCTCTCTCCTTTTTAAATGTCTGTCTCTGTCTGTCATGTGAATGTTTCTCCGTCCTCCGGACTCCTGTTACCGTTGCTCTCTCTGTTTCTGTTTCTTTTTCTCCGTCTGTCTCTCCTTCCTTCCCTGTCCTCCCTTCCTCCCTCGCTCTGTGTCTCGCTGTCACTGACCCTCTCTCGTCTCTCGATCCGGCCCCGTCAACAGGAGCAGCGCCCGGTAAAGTTCTTTCTTCCTCTCCGTCTCTGCGCCTTTCTCTCAGTACGAGGCTTTCCTCTCTTTCTTTCTTTTTCAGTTGTCCATCCTGTCCCAATGTCCTCTCTGTCCCCCGCCCCCCCCCCCCTCCCCCCTCCCCCACCCCCGGTCCGTCTGTGGATCGCCACCAGCAGAACTCAATCACAAAGTTGTGTTTTTGCGACAGCGCGTTGTTTGTTATTGATCATGTTTATTGCAGGAAATTAGCCCTGGCGCGAGGCCTCACTGTAACAGCAGCGTACATACATGGTGGCATCGTCAGGTGTGATGCCTAGTTATGCAGGACGCCACACAGCCGCGTCTGCTTACATGGCGGTGTAGAGTCGATATTACAGTTAATAACGTGCCTATCTCTGGAGCTCAGTACAAACTGGGCCATATTCAGATCCACGGCGCTTGCAGTGGTCAATGTGAGGGATTATTTATTATGGTGTTGTTTTTTTGTATTTTTTAATCCATATCAATATATTATTTGGACAGCACTCGTTGCTGTGGCCTTTGACTATCAGTTCAGGACAGCGCCAGCAGGCACATGCTCTCCTCTGTGTGCCACGTGGTGTCCACTGTCCATGAGCTGAGACAGTGCCTTAACAGGATGAGCCACCCAGCAGCCCCCCCCAAGTGCACTCTTTTTCCCAGCTGATGTGGCTGGAGTTCTAATTTATATACCAAATTGTGGACTGCTACACGGGGCTGGTGGTCAAAATTTTGATTCCAGCCCATGGGACGTGTGACTGCGCTGTGAATATGCACCGAGTGCGGCCAGCGTAGGCGGTGATGACACAGCATGCAATGCCTCTCCTAGGCTCCCTTAACCGAGAGAGAGGAAATTACAGCAACTTCTGTAGTCCTCCCTCAGATCAGGAGAACCCCACAGGAAGGATCAAATATCTTTCCTCCTAATGAAATCGAGACCTTTCTCTACATAAAAAAAGCAACTCCCACGACATAAGTTTTTATTTTTTATATTTTATTTGTGATCAAAAAGAAAGAAAGAGATTGGGCTGGGTATTTCATTTCAGAAATCCCTGTTGAAAGAACGTGTTGTTTTTTTTTGTTTGTTGATCAAACGTCTCATGCTGTTGAGAAAGCCGATGGAACCGGCCGGGTTTTGCTGACGCGGGTAAATCAGGTTAGCGGCTGAGGCCTGCGGGTGAGAGAGAGAGCTTGTGTAAGGGCGCAGTTTCAGCACAGCATGAGCTGGGGCTGTTTGATCACTGTACAGAACCTGGAAGGGGCAAATGAACTGCGCTTTAGGACAGTGTTCAGCGTTGGCCTATCCATTGGCCCCTCCGTGTCAGCTGGGAGTGTATTTAAATTCCCAGTTATCCAGCCTATGCAAGTGCGGGTGGGAGGGTGGGGGGGGGGGGGTTCTGGCTCTCCACTGCATAACTCCCCCTCTGCATCCCCACTTCTGACCACTTGCTGTTTCCTGGGTGACCTGCAGGGGGAGTAGTAAGGGGAAGGACATCAGCACCATCAAGTCTCTGAGGGTTCTGAGAGTGCTGCGTCCACTGAAGACCATCAAGCGTCTGCCTAAGCTGAAGGTAAGGTCCAGCCTGCCTCCTCAGTGGCGCCTCCTGCTGGCTTGGATGTCCTTTTTTTTGAGCTTTCAGGTGATATTCTTGGTCTCATAAATATATAAACATATTGTTTTGCCTCTCTCTCTCTCTCTGTTTGTGTAGGCTGTGTTCGACTGTGTGGTGAACTCTCTGAAGAATGTTCTGAACATCCTGATTGTCTACATGCTCTTCATGTTCATCTTCGCTGTGGTGGCTGTGCAGCTGTTCAAGGGGCGCTTTTTCTACTGCACCGACGAGTCCAAGGAGTTTGAGCGCGACTGCAGGTGAGGACAGGGACATGCACACACACACGCACACACACGCACACATGCACACAAGCGCACATGCACACACACACACAGACAGAACACGGACGCGCACACACACACACACACACACAGAACACAGACACACAAACACGCACACACGCACACAAGCGCACATGCACACACACACGCACACACAGAACATGGACACACACACACACACACAAACAAACACACGCACACACACACACACACACTCACAAACACGTGCACACACACACATACAGACAGAACACGGACACACACACGCGCACAGACAGAACACGGACACACACACACACACACACACACAGAACACGGACACACACGCACACACACACACACAGAACACGGACACACACACACACACACACAAACAAACACACGCACACACACACACACGCTCACAAACACACGCACACACACACACACACTCACAAACACATGCACACACACATACACATGTGCAAGCGCACACTCTTCTTCCCTAACGGACTGCTGGCACAACTAGCATCATTCTTGTTGGGAGGGTGGTGTTGGCTGTATGTTGGTTAAGTAATGGTCACTTATTAAAATAGTTGCATGTAAAACACTATGTATGTGTGTGCGTGTGTGTGTATTTACATGTGTGTGCGTGCGTGTGTGTGTGTGTGTTTCAGGGGCGAGTATCTGGTGTACGAACGTGACAATGAGGTGAAGGCTCAGAAGCGGGAGTGGAAGAAGTACGATTTCCACTACGACAACGTGCTTTGGGCCCTGCTCACCCTCTTCACCGTGTCTACTGGAGAGGGGTGGCCGCAGTGAGTCACCCTGTCTGTGCACACGCACCTCTCTCTACGTCTCCTCTCTCTCTCTCGCTCTCTCTCCCCCCTCTCTCGCTCTCTCTCTCTCTCTCTCTCCCTCTCTCTCTGTGCTGAGTTATTTACGCTTGCTTCCTGCATGTCTACAAGTGAAAATAAAAATAGTAAAACTAGAACAACTTTGTTGTTATAAAAGCAGCTAAATTCAGAACTGTAATTGACAAATAACCATGTGTCCATTCACATTTGCACAGTGATTAGTAGCTGGTATGCATTACTATTGGCTGCAATGGGAGTGGCAGTGGGAGCGCAAATTTGCGCTCAGTGAGACGCAAACCTGGCAACCCCCAAATTCACATTTGTATTTCCATCACTTCACTTAGCAGTGCTAGCATAGCACAGTTAGAATTTAGCTTGTAGATATTGTCGTATGTATTCCTGTACTGGGTGCACAGGGGTGAAGCCGGTATCAATCTTATCCTCTAACTGTGGGCTAAGATAGCCAAAAAGCGAATGTCCCGAGAAGTTGGACTATCCCTTCAAGGAGTGTCTCCACCCCCCCACAGGGTGCTGAAACATTCAGTGGATGCGACCTATGAGAATCAGGGCCCGAGCCCGGGGTACCGGATGGAGATGTCCATCTTCTACGTGGTGTACTTCGTGGTCTTCCCCTTCTTCTTCGTCAACATCTTCGTGGCTCTCATCATCATCACCTTCCAGGAACAGGGCGACAAGATGATGGAGGACTACAGTCTGGAAAAGAACGAGGTAAAACGGGCAGAGCGACGAGGTCGACCCTGCTGGGGGTGTGTGTGTGTGTGTGTGTGTGTGAGTAGGTATGTGGGTAGGTGTGTATGTGAGTGTGTGTGTTTCTGTTTGTATGTGATGAGTGTGTGCATATATCTATGTTTGTGTATGTGAGTGCATGTATATATTTTGTGTGTGTGTGTGTGTGTGTGGTGTGTGTCTGTGTGTGTGAGTAGGTGCATATATGTGTGTACGTGCGTGTGTGTGCGTGTGTGTATGTGAGTGCATGTGTGTGTGTGTGTGTATGTGAGAGTAGGTGCATATGCGTGTGTGTATATGTGTGTAAGGTGAGTGTGTGTGTGTGATATTCTGTGAGCTGTAATTGCCGCTGTGTGTTTCAGAGAGCCTGCATAGACTTTGCCATCAACGCCAAACCTCTGACACGTCACATGCCGCAGAACCGACTGAGCTTCCAGTATCGCATGTGGGAGTTTGTGGTGTCACCGCCCTTTGAGTACACCATCATGGCCATGATCGCGCTCAACACCATCGTGCTCATGATGAAGGTAGGGCTTCGAGCCGGCTGTGCCGCCCCTCACCGGCTTGGGACAGTCCCGGCACTAAAACCCTCATGTGGGGCTTGGTACTAAATTTTAAATGGGCTCTACTGGGTAATAAATAGTATTGTCAGCATGCTAATTTAGCACCACATAAGAGGGCGTCGTCTCACTGTTCAGTACCAATCAGTGACTTGACTTTAATCAGCACAGCATTTAAATTTATGTTAATTGTGATGTATTTATGAGCCCTGATATCTGTCTGTGCCCCTCTGTTTTTGTGTGGTTTTATGTCTCTGTGTCTCTGAGTCTCTTCTCTTTCTTTTCTGTGTATCATTTGTGTGTGTGTGTGTGTGTGTGTGTCTGTGCGTGTGTGCATGCATGTATGTGTGTACGCTTGCGCACATGCTGCGTGCATGCATATGTGTGGTGTGTGTGTGTGTGCGTGCGTGGTGTGCACGCATGTGTGCATGCATGCGTGTGTGTGCGTGCGCATGTGTGTGTGCGTGCGTGTGTGTGTGTGTGTGTGTGCGTGCGTGTATGTGTGTATGTGTGTGTGCATGTGCGTGTGTGTGCGTGCGTGTGTGCGTGTATGTGTGTGTGTGCACACAGTACAATGGAGCCTCGCCCGCCTATGAAAACGTGCTGAAGGACCTAAACATTGTGTTCACCTCACTGTTCTCCATGGAGTGTGTGCTGAAGATCATCGCGTTCGGAGTCCTGGTGAGTCTTCACTGCCACATTCCCCACCAATACTCAGCCCTGTCTCAACCGACAGCAATATCCTGTGCATTTAGGGAAAGGGGAAGAGAGAGAGTGAGAGGGAGGGAGGGAGGGAGGGACGGGGGGGAAGCGAGAGAGGGAGAGAGAGAGAAGGAGGAAGAGAGAGAAGGAGGGAGAGGGAGTAGGAAGAGATGGAGAGAAAGATACAGAGAAGAGAGATACAGGGAGAGAACAGGACGAGATGGAGAGAAAGACAGAGCAGAGAGTGAGAGAGAAAGATACAGGCAGAGAGAACAGGAAGAGATGGAGAGAAAGACAGAGCAGAGAGAGATATACAGGGAGAGGGAGCAGGAAGAGATGTAGAGAAAGACACAGAATAGAGAGAGATACAGGGAGAGGGAACAGGAAGAGATGGAGAGAAAGACTGAGCAGAGAGAGAGATATACAGGGAGAGGGAGCAGGAAGAGATGTAGAAAAAGACACAGAGCTTAGAGAGGCACAGGGGGAGGGAGCAGAAGGGGGGCTGCTCTGGGGTCGGGTGCAGATGTAAGGGAAGGGTGCATGCAGGTCTGTAGGCAGCTGAGGTCCAGTGAGGGCCCCTGAGTTTGACTGCAGGCACCGGCAGTAACGCGCTGGCCGCCAGCACGCGGAGTCCACCTGCGTCCTCATGCCCTGTCCTCTCTCATCACAAATACCAGCCACTCACTTTACAGCAGGCTCCAGTGCACAGTTTACCGCTTACTTGTGTCCATTCAGAGATGGATGGATCCTTACAGGGATGATCTGAGCATGGTTATTCTTAGAGAAATAATCTAACCATGGTTATCCTTAGAGAAATAATCTAAGCTAACCATGGTTATCGATAGGGAAATGGTCCAGCCATGGTTATTCTAAATGAAATTATATTTGTTGTTCTTAAGGGGATGTTATAACCACGTTTGCTCTTTAAAAAGTGGTGGCCTGACTGTGACTCTCATTTGGAAGATCTGGGGGGGGGGGGGGGGGGGCCTTAGACACGCTTATTGCCGCGGTGACATTCTCTCTGTTTCCCACACAAGGCCACTAGGAGAGACGGCACATGTAACCTGGCTCTAGCCTCTCTGTGAATAACATCCCCCTCTTCCCTTCTCCTCCTCTTCCCACAGAATTATTTCAAGGATGCGTGGAATATTTTTGATTGTGTGACCGTCCTTGGGAGCATCACTGATATTTTAGTCACTGAATTAGGGGTAAGTGTGCTGGGAAGGGGGTTTGGAAAAAGGGAAGGGAGTTGTGGGGCAGAATTAGTGATCAGTCCTTGTGGGTTCAGTGTGGACATAAGAGAGTGACTGTATGCTTGTGTGTGTGTGTGTGTGTGTGTGTGTGTGCTTCTGCAGGATCCTGTATTATTCATTGAAGCATGAACTCTCTCTAAAAGTCTTATATAATTGTCCCAGTTGCAATGCAGTGTGTGGCAAGGGTGGTGTAGCACCACCAGAACCCAGTCTGAGATGTGCTCAACTTTACTGTTCCACCAGGCAACGAATATACCTACAGCCTCTCCCAAATCAGCTAATATACCTACAGCCTCTCCCAAATCAGTTCAGTGAATATACCTACAGTTCCTCCCAAATCAGATAATATACCTACAGCCTCTCCCAAATCAGCTAATATACCTACAGTCCCTCCCAAATCAGATAATATACCTACAGCCTCTCCCAAATTAGCTAATATACCTACAGTCCCTCCCAAATCAGATAATATACCTACAGCCTCTCCCAAATCAGCTAAAATACCTACAGTCCCTCCCAAATCAGATAATATACCTACAGCCTCTCCCAAATCAGCTAATATACCTACAGCCCCTCCCAAATCAGATAATATACCTACAGCCTCTCCCAAATTAGCTAATATACCTACAGTCCCTACCAAATCAGCTCCCCTAATATACCTACAGTCCCTGCCAGGTCAGCTCAGCTAATATGCCTACAGCTCCTTCCAAAACAGCTCAGCTAATATACTTATAGCCCCTCCCAAATCTGCTGAATGATTATACGGTACCTAATATCTTTGTTTAGCACCTTTTTAGCTGTACAGCACAAGACAAAATATATATAGACATATATATGAAGACAAAATACAAGAAGAATCTTTAAAAAAATGCAAGACAGAGCAAGACGATAACAGAAGCAAGACCAATAAAAATATGAAGAACTTAATTAAAAGATAAACAAAAAAATAAGAAGATGCACAACGGGGTTCACGGTGTGATAAAAGCGAGTCGATGAAAGTGCTTTTTGGAGAGGTCGCACAAGTAGCTGTTTTGATCTCTATTGGAAGTCTGTTGCAGGGTTTAGGGGCTTTTTCTGAGAAGGCACAGTTACTCTGGATCAGCCCACTTAGCCTTATCAGATGACCCGAGGCGGGGGGGGGGGGGGAATGGTGCGATATACAGCACAGACACACAAAAATACAATGCGTAGAAAGCTCAGAGTGCTTTTTTTTTGGACTTGATAAGTCACAGATCACAGGGCAAGGGGGGGCAGCAGCATGGGCCGCTCCCGAATCGAGGACACAGCCGAGAGCGTTGATAGTGGGGTGCGGGATGCAGACCTTTTCAGTTGTGGGAGGAGCCTCAAGTACCGGGGCACAGAGGCGCACCTCAGCATTCACGGCGGTTGAATCGCAGATGATGATGCGTCTGGCAGGTCGCTTATATAATAATGGCACCATTAGCACTGGATAACTGTGGCAGCACAGCTGCAGTGCTTCACCAAGCATCATCACCACGCTGTCTGCGAACAGAGAAGGTGATCTGCGTCACAGCTGGGTCCGATGTCACACACTGTTATGGCATATCCTATTGCCTGTGCGTGCGTGTGTGTGTGTGCATAAGTGTGAGAGTGTGTGTGTGTGTGTGTGTGTGTGTGTGTTGTATGCAATGTTCAAAATGATGTATTTCTAGTTCAGTGTTAATGATAGGTGGTTTTATGAGCTTGCTCAGACGGTCTCAGTAATCGTGCCCTGCACACAGTGTCTGAAGTGGGCCTTTGCCTGTCCTGAGTCAGGTCCAGGATCGGGCTCTGATCAGTGCTGTAGGGGGCAGTATTGGGACTGTCTGAGTAATGGTGAACGTCTGTTTTGATTGTTGAGCTTGTTAAAATACATATATAATGATTATTTATTTCTTGTTTTATCTTTTTACATGCTTTCTTTAAACTGTGCTTTATTGGCGCCCTACGCCTTCTGATAAATTCATCCAATCAAAATGCACTATGAAAACTCATGTGTCCATCCATGAACTGGTCTGTGTGTCTGTGCCAACAAATCTCGCACACTGGTTGTTAATCAACCCCCCTCCCAAAAATGCCAATATAAACCATTACTCTACAACATCTACATGTAGAACCTGGTTGGTTTGTCATTTTTTTGGAGCTCTATTGCATCCCAGTGTGGCTGTAGTGCATGTGCTTCTACACACACACTCAAACCCACACACACACCCAAACCCACATACACACACACATACACGCATGCACGCTCACACGCGCACACACTCACTCATACACACAAACCCACACACACACCCAAACCCACATACACACACACACTCACTCACCCACCCACCCACACACAAGCACACACACTCACAGGTGATCACACGTTCACATACATGTACAAGCACACACATACCCACGCACACACACGTACTTGTGCTTATGTTAGCACACACACGTGCATGCACACACACATACACAGTCAGCACACGTCCATGCATGCACACACAGACGAGCAGCGGCTGGGCTTCGTGGGAATGCAGGTGCCAGGCTGTTGCTGTACTTATCAGCTGTGGCTCTGATGCAGTATGGAGGGCTGGGCTCCCTCCGTCCAGGCGGGACGTGACCGGATGCTCGTGCATGCTGGCCTGCTGCTTTCCTGAATCTGACACTGCTGCAGGGAGGACACAGACGCACTGGAGCACTGACAGGCACACTGACGCCTTGTGGCACTGGCACTCGCATGATGGCCCCTAGCACTGAAACAGGCGCACACACAGCACTCTAGAACACCGGCAGCCTGGTGCAGTGACACAGGTGCTGACGCCTTCGAGCACTGACACCGACACTCTTTGAAAAACCCTTCATCACTGAACACTGGTATACATTTACACTCAAATTCTGTATTTGAGCAGTCACACTCAACGCACGCCGTCACACTGATCTGTCCAAACGGAATTACTCCTCCCACACACAAGCACGTACACGTGCACACACACGCACACGCACACGCATACACACACACACACGCACACGCACACGCACACGCATACACACACGCACACGCACACGCGCACGCATACACACACGCACACGCACATGCACACGCACACGCATACACACACACACGCGCACACGCACAAGCGCACGCACATGCTATGACCTCCCAGGCCCTGTGAGATTCAGGGTCACACTCTGTGTGCAGATACTGTAATGCCGCCTCTATGCATGCTGTAGAATGTAGCTGCTTGCATGTACAGTACCCCCCCACCCCACCCCTGCAAGATCCTGTACTGTGCTGCAGTGCCCCCTGGTGGTGCTGTAGGGTGCACTGACACAGGTTCACTGGCTGGTACAGAAAATTCTCTGCTGAGATCTGAATATTATATCATTATATCAGCTCTGCTGTATCGCTGTAATTTCTAGGCACCATGATATTTGTGCAAGTTCCATAGTTTACCATCATGTGTAATGATGGTCCCTTTATAATTTAACCTCCTTCTTGGTAAATGACAATGAGCATTCCACTACGCTTTGATTCCCTCTAATAGAGGATGGTTTTCACAGTCCGGTCATCTGAATGTGTTTCGTGTGCATATCAGTGTGTTATTTATACTGATATGTAGAAACACATATTGTATACAGTTAAATTGAAAAGCTTTGGGACAGTGGCACAATTTTTGTTTTTTTGGTTCTGTACTACTGGACATTTGCTTGGAGAGCTGTAAGTCCTACATGAATCTCCCAATATGGATGTAGATACCCTCAAATTAAAGCTGGCTGCACTTTAACCTCATACACATTCTTTTATTTCAAAATCCAAAGTAATGGAGTACAGAGCCAAAACAACAAAAATTGTGTCACTGTCCAAATACTTTTGCATTTAACTGTATATACACATATATATTTACATATATATATATGAGCTGCTCCAAACTGCATCAGTCCCCAGCCTCCATTTGTGTATACAGTGTGTAAACCATGGAGTGTCGCAGTACCATGGTAGCCAGCGAGAGCTGACAGCTTCCTGCGTGTGCTCCGTCCCAGCTGGCATGCGTTGGACCGGCTCCATGCTGTGGCTTGCTCGCCCCCTGAATATCAGTGCATTTGGTTGTCTTTTAAGAAAAACCTTTGCTTTACCTTCCCAATTGGATGATGATGGTTAGATTATTTGTAATGTGATTTTTTTTTTTAATTAGATTTTATTTTACTTTGATTTACTTCAGTGATTTCAGTCTTGCTTTTGGGTTTGACTTGATTATATTTGTGTTTGTGATGTTTCGGTTTAAGTTGAGGGTGGACCTCCACTGTTCTTTTTGGAAATATCCTTCTTTTTGCTTTTTGTTTGTTTTTAGTTTTTTTGGTTTTTGTATTGTAGTTGAGGATGTTCTGTAGCTTTGTGACCAGTGAACTGATGTAGCCTCTTCCCTGTCTCTCTCTCTCTCGCTCTCTCTCTCTCTCTCTCTCTCTCTCTCTTGCTCTCTCCTTCTGCATTCGCCACACTCCCTCTGTTTTTCACTCATCTCTCTGGATCTGTTACGTTTCCATTCGTTTTTCCTCTGTCTCTTCCCTCCCTCATGTTTCTCTCTCCGTTCCTTTCTGTCTTCCCTCCTTCCTGTGCCCGCTCTCCTCTCAGAACAACTTCATAAACCTCAGTTTCCTGCGGCTCTTCAGGGCTGCTAGGCTCATTAAGCTGCTCAGGCAGGGCGAGACCATCCGCATCCTGCTCTGGACCTTCGTCCAGTCCTTCAAGGTGCGGCCACACCCACACCCTGGCATCCACACACTGAGACATCCACTCAGTGATTCATCCACACACTGAGACATCCACTCAATGATTCATCCACACACTGAGGCATCCACTTAGTGATTCATCCACACACTGAGACATCCACACACTGAGGCATCCACTTAGTGATTCACCCACACACTGAGACATTCACACACTGAGGCATCCACACAGTGATTCATCCACACACTGAGACATCCACACACTGAGGCATCCACTCAGTGATTCATCCACACACTGAGACATCCACACAGTGATTCATCCACACACTGAGACATCCACACACTGAGGCATCCACTCAGTGATTCATCCACACACTGAGACATCCACACACTGAGGCATCCACACACTGAGGCATACACTCAGTGATTCATCCACACACTGAGACATCCACTTAGTGATTCACCCACACACTGAGACATCCACACACTGAGGCATCCACACACTGAGGCATACACTCAGTGATTCATCCACACACTGAGACATCCACACACTGAGACATCCACTTAGTGATTCACCCACACACTGAGACATTCACACACTGAGACATCCACACACTGAGGCATCCACACACTGAGGCATCCACTCAGTGATTCATCCACACACTGAGACATCCACTCAGTGATTCATCCACACACTGAGGCATCCACACACTGAGACATCCACACACTGAGATATCCACTCAGTGATTCATCCACACACTGAGACATCCACTCAGTGATTCATCCACACACTGAGACATCCACACACTGAGATATCCACTCAGTGATTCATCCACACACTGAGACATCCACTCAGTGATTCATCCACACACTGAGACATCCACACACTGAGATATCCACTCAGTGATTCATCCACACACTGAGACATCCACTCAGTGATTCATCCACACACTGAGACATCCACTCAGTGATTCATCCACACACTGAGACATCCACACAGTGATTCACCCACACAATGAGGCATCGACACACTGAGGTATCCACTCAGTGATTCATCCACACACTGAGGCATCCACTCAGTGATTCATCCACACACTGAGGCATCCACACACTGAGACATCCACTCAGTGATTCATCCACACACTGAGGCATCCACACACTGAGACATTCACTCAGTGATTCATCCACACACTGAGACATCCACACACTGAGACATTCACACACTGAGACATCCACTCAGTGATTCATCCACACACTGAGACATCCACTCAGTGATTCATCCACACACTGAGAAAAAACTGCAGACTATCATAACTCTGGGAGATAATATTAACACACTTGGAAAAATTTTTAAAAACATTTTATACCGTTGATAGTTTCCACACTTTCGTTCCGTGGCTGCTGAGTCAGTAATATTCACACACATGTCCGTCTGCACCCACGCACACATCACACACAGGGGCACGCCACCCGGTGTCCGCTCCACCCAGCTGAATCCACAATCAGCCGCGTATAACCATAACCCCGACAAATCCAGCTGAGCTTGTTTAACCCGAGGGTAAATGGAACGATGTCTCCGATCCGCCCAATCCGGCGGAATCCGGCTGAAGCCTGTTTGGCGCACGGACGGACGGACAGACGGACGGCACGGCGGTCTGCGTAACTCTCTCCCTCTGCCCTCAGGCGCTGCCGTACGTCTGCCTGCTCATCGCCATGCTCTTCTTCATCTACGCCATCATCGGCATGCAGGTGAGCCCGCGCGGACACCCAGATTACCCACAATGCACTGCAGAGAGAGAGTCTGCTTGAGGTTCACTACAACCGCTGTCCGGGGCTTGTATGGTGTCGTGTGCTGTTGTAACGCACCTGTGTCGTATAGGGTGATCAGAACTAGAATGTAAAGTTTATGAATGAACTTTGGTGTGGTTGCTCCAGCAGTTGTTTAGTTGTTATCAGATTGAAGAGCAGTAGCATCTTAAAAGTGTGCCAGTGTAACTTTATGACCATGAAAACCTAATGGGATTTTGTTAACTATCAAATTGTGCCACTATGTCACCAAATTACGCCTTTTTTTTTTACCCCTTTCAAACATCCTGAAAAAGTACCCAAATTTAATGTTGAATAATTTAATATTGATTATTACGAAAAATATTCACATGAAACTTCTGGTGTGGCATGTGTCACCACAGCAGCCGTACAGTTCTGAAAATAATACAGCATGTACAGCTTGGTCCACAAATGCCGAATACCAAGCTTCATGCATATCGTTCCGGTTGTCCTGGAGTACACCAAAACCTTACACCAAAATCAAAGTGGCGGAAAATATAAGTCAGCAGAGCTTATGGGTTCTTGAGGCAAAATTGTCGCTTGTGAGGAGAGGGACCTGTGTACCAAATTTCATGACTCTAGGTCAGATGGGGTAAGGGGCATGAGCTACGTTTTCATCTTAAATCATCAATTATAGTGCCACCATGTGGACTAATTGAAAGCTTTAGACAAGCACACTTCTCTGAGCCAAGGTGAATATTACAAAGTTGGAATGGCATGTCTAGCTTGAAAGCTGTAGGAGTAGCATGCACAAATTTAGGCGGGAAGAAAATTGGAAGTTTAATAAATATGCAAGAGAACAGGTAGTGTGTTGCTGAAGGAACCACACTAATGACAGTGTACAGTCCTGGCCTTGTGCAAAGCTGACAGTGGTTCTGACGGAATGCAGTGTGCAGTGCTGACAGAGAGGGTGTTTCTACAGCTCTTTGGCAATATAGGAATTGAGGAGGAGGAAGGAGACAGTGCCATCAACCAGCACAACAACTTCAGGACCTTCTTCCAGGCCCTCATGCTGCTCTTCAGGTACGTGTGTGTGTGTGTTTGGTGGAGTGTGTAATTGTGTGCGTATGTGTCTGCTCATATATGTACCAGGTTGTGTGTGTGCGGTGATGGGTGCCATCTCTTACTCTGTTATTCTGTTCACACTACGCCAGCAGAATAGGACATTTCGGCACTTCTGCCTCTCGCAAATGTCCCATTGTCAGCACTGCAGTGTTATGAACTAATGATATTGGTGTGTGTGTGTGCGTGTGCGTGTGCGTGTGTGTGTGTGTGTGCGTTCGCGTGCGTGCGTGTGTGTGTGTGTGTGCGTGTGCGTGTGCGTGTGTGTGACAGGAGCGCGACGGGAGAGGCGTGGCATGACATAATGCTGTCGTGTCTGGGAGGAAAGGACTGTGACCCTCGGTCTGGTATCAAGGAGCCAGAGTGTGGCAGCGAGTTCGCGTACCTGTACTTCGTCTCCTTCATCTTCCTCTGCTCCTTCCTGGTGAGGGTTCGGTTCAGGTCATTTCAGTTTATTTCAGTTCGCTTTAGTTATACGCTTGCATTCACTTGAACGTCAAAGAACAAATGTTTATTTTAATACAGGCCTGTGATTACCTTCGCTATAAATAAAATATAATGTTGAAACATTAATGTATGTTTGTGTGTGTGCAGATGTTGAACCTATTTGTAGCTGTCATCATGGACAACTTTGAGTATTTGACGCGAGACTCTTCCATACTGGGGCCTCACCACCTGGACGAGTATGTCCGAATTTGGGCGGAGTACGACCCTGC
This sequence comes from Anguilla anguilla, assembly GCF_013347855.1. Taxonomy (NCBI): domain Eukaryota; kingdom Metazoa; phylum Chordata; class Actinopteri; order Anguilliformes; family Anguillidae; genus Anguilla; species Anguilla anguilla. The sequence continues at coordinate 21,667,851 of NC_049217.1, forward strand.
TGCCTGGTGAGTCAAAATGCACCCTAATACTCTGAACACACGCACTTATACCAGCACTTTAATGTACTGTAAGATACTGATACGCTACTGCTAGACTCTCCCTGTTACCTTTTTACATTCTACACATCTGCACACATTGACACAGGCTCTAACATAGGCACACTGTGCATAGACATTGAGACACAGCACAGACTCTGACACAGGCACACACTGTGCATAGACACTGATACACGGCACAGACTGTGACACAGGCACACACTGTGCATAGTCACTGAGACAAAGCACAGACTGTGACACAGGCACACACTGTGCATAGTCACTGAGACAAAGCACAGACTGTGACACAGGTATGCACTGTGCATAGTCACTGAGACAAAGCACAGACTGTGACACAGGTAGGCACTGCCCATACACACTGAGACCCAGCAACACACAATACACATATGTGGTGTACATCATGCACAACCAATACGGCTGAATAAGAACAAGTGGTTTAGGAACACTCTCTCATTTACCACAGTCTCATGTATTCTCTCTGTACAGTCAAACACACACGCTCTCTCTGTTTCTGTCTCTCTCTCTCTCACATACATGCACATTTTCACACACGCTCACACACTCACATACACACGACACTAACAACAGCACGTGTAATTACACAGCTCTCCTTCTCCTCTCTCTCTCGGGTCTCAATAAAGCCACTTTCAGTTTCTGCCTCTGTCAGCATTTATGAGGTTGCTAACCACCCTGTTGGACATCCAGGTGAGGCACCCCCAAGAAAGGGTGCCCAGGCCAGATGCGGGGGGTGGGGGGGGGGGGGGGCGGGTTGTGACCCCTCTCCTGATCTAATCAAGCCACCAAATCCCCTACCCCCTCTGTGAGTGCCGAAAGTCCCCTCCCCCCCCCCTCCTCTGGAATCTGTATACTGCTAAAAAAAAAAACTTACTGTGCCCCTTCAAACACGATAAGTTTCCCGGTATCTGCATTCCCGTGCCTGTCACCCAAGTGCTCTGCTGGAGTCTGCACTGAAGCTAGGGGGCGCTAGTGGGAGATACTGCAGACAGAGTAGCAGGAGGACTGGGGAGGGAGGGAGGGAGGGAGTCACAAAGGAGTGTCAGCGAGAGAGTGAGTGTCTTAGCAGGAAGAATGAGAGGGAGAAAGGGCTGGGGTGGGGCGGGGTGCAGAATTAACAGAAAGAAGCAGGATACTTAAAGTTTGAATCGAGGCTGAAATTCTTCACGCAGAAGCAGGGATTGGTGATGTAGACAGTTGAAGACAGTGGTTTGTGTAATTATGTAGGTGTTATGGGCGTGGTGTCTTATGTGTCTCATAGAAGTTTTTTTTGAGATATATACAGTACAAGGGTCCAGAGTGAGCTTTTCCCTGGGGGTGCATTTGGGGTACTGTATTGGTTAGGGACTGAAAAGATGCTTTTTTGGGGGTGCAGTGAGGGGGGGGGGGGGAGGGGGGGGGGGGTGACAACAGTGGCCAGTGCAGAGACACAGCACTGTGGCTCCAAGGGTGAAGCACAACTACAGCCAACCTGTGTGACCTCTGCTGTCGTTTTTTTACTCTGTGTGTGTGTGTGTGTGTGTTTCTCTCTTCCTTCCCTCCCCACTCTGAATGGTCTGCTCTAACTCCCTGTGTTCTCTTTTCAGTGGCCGCATTCATTATAAGGACATGTACAGTTTATTGCGAGTAATCGACCCCCCTCTGGGCTTAGGAAAGAAATGTCCCCATAGGGTGGCCTGCAAGGTTTGAATTCCGCTAAAACCCTAACCACTTGCTAGCATCCAAACTGGAATGAATGTCGCTTTCTTTTTTATTATTTTTTTTTTACCATTTCTAATGCATTCTTATTTGAAACGAGAATGTGCAGGACAATGCAGACACCTAAAGAAGCATGAGGTGCACCGATTAACAAAAGAAAAAAAATATATGTATCTCACCCTGAGAATTAATTGAAAAAAAATGACCATCTTTTCTTTTTTTTTTCTTTTTTTTTTTGCTTGCTGTTTAGCCACGGTTAGGCACAATGGGTTTTTAGCGTGCATTGTTCTGGGGGAGGGACAGAAACTGCATTGACATAACTGCCATCCTACCAACCAGCAGCGGAGCTTTTTGCCTGTTCAAAGCCCCCCTGTTGTTCTATGCAACGGGTCCAACTTGCATAGAACTGTGTTTAATATTAAACGATACCCGCCCCTCCGCCCTTCCTACAGAATCGCCAGGTCAGCTCAACCTTTTCATCTCTTCGCCTTTATACCAGCCAAAGCGAATAACCTTGTTGTTGTTTTTTTTTGTTTGTTCTTTTTGTTTCATTTTTTTGTTTTTGACTTTTATTTTGATTTTATATCTCCATATACTTCTCCCTCTCCTTCCTGTTTTGGTTCTCCTGCTTGTTTCTGGGCCCTGCAGTGGCAGGATCAGTCACACTGATATGAGTGAGATGCTCAGACACATGTCACCGCCGTTAGGACTGGGGAAGAAATGCCCAGCACGGGTTGCCTACAAGGTAGAAGGACCCTGAGGGGCAGTGCTGTGTCTGTAGTGTTGGTGTTTTTTTTTTTCATTTGTTTGTTTTTTCATTTTAAATAGAGGGAAGCACTATTTGGGTTGGGTAGGGGTGGGAGTTGGTGGGTCGTGGGGTGTTTTTATTTTTTTTGGGGGGGTGGGATGTTTAGCCAATGGGACTATCCACAGGAGGGGGGGAACGGGGGGGTGACCTTCTCCACTTTTCTGCACCGCAAAAAAAAAAAGCCCTACAAAATTAGGAGTCATGCATCTTCCATGTCGCTCACTCATCTAGCCCGACCAGCCAGGGCAGGCGTACAGACTCAGCGCCAGCCGTACGTAGAGAGGCTTGGGACGAACCTCAGACACATAAATCAGAGCTGCGTTTTACTCCCAGACAAAGAGGGCATTAAAGTGAGCGCTTTAATGCCACCGACTGTCTTCCTGTCCTGTGATCTTTACGAGGCGGAGCCACGCCCAGCTGCTGTTCCTGCTGAGCCAGCAGCAGGGGAAATGTCCTTCAGAATACGAGCGCTGTGGAGGTGAACGACTCCGCTAACAGCCGGCCAGGCTCTCTGTGTGCACAGGCGCACTGCACTGCGGGGAGCACCTATGCACACATGCACGCACACACACACACACACACGCACTCATGCACTCACACTTACATGCACACACGCATGCAAGCACACACACTCACATGCACACACGCATGCAAGCACACACACTCACATGCACACACGCATGCACACACACTCACATGCACACACGCAGGCAAGCACATACACTCACATGCACACACGCATGCACACGCACCTTTGCACTCACACATGCACTCACACACACACTAACATGCAAGCACGCACACCAACATGCACACACGCACGCAAGCACACACACTCACATGCACACACGCACCTATGCACACATGCATGCGCACACGCACACACTCTCATACGCACATGCGTGCACACACACACACACACACACTCTGTCAAACACACTCACATGCACACACCCACACACACACGCACACACACCTATAGCACACCGATGCACACATACGCAAGAAGACACACTAACTCGCGTGCGCAGAAAGGTTGGGAAGGGCTATCTGTGTCTGCAGACCTCCGAGTCTCTCCTTCCTGTGGATGGCGCTATAGTCAGGGTCACATACACATACACACATAGACCAGGGCTTTGTTCCTTTCCCTTGCACACACACCAGCTGTTTTTGGCTGGGCAATTTCCAAAAAGTGGAAATTTGAAACAACAGCTTTTTTTCCACCCCAAAGAAAAAAGTCAGGGAACCAATAGAAAACCAAAATATATTAATAAATAAATGATACTGTTACGAAAAGTGACAAGTAAAAATGTATAAGTTTCTGTATATTGAGTTTCTGACGACGACAGCGACAATGACAGGAAAGGGAAGCAGCGAATATGGTCTTCGGGAGCCTAGCTACGTCTTGGCGAACTTAAATCCAGTATTAAATTTGTAGCCTTTCAGCTTTTCCACCCGTTTCTCAGTTTTTCCTGTCAATGCAGTTCTAATCTGTTTCCGCTTCCTCCTCTGTGCATCCTCTTTCCTGTCCTCTGATCCTCCCTCCTGCATGCCCGCCCTGTCTCCTCTTCGCCATCGCCATCGCCATCGCCATCGCCGCCCCACTTTACCTGTCTGGCTCTCAGCTAATGGGGTCACACTGTTGGCCCCTCTCTCTCTCTCCTACTCTACCCCCCCTCTTTCTTTCTATCCCTCTTTCCTTCTTTTCTCCATACCCTCATTTCTGTCATACCTCAGCTGCACCTGTCCCACCTGAGATTTACCTGTCCCACCCACCTCCTCTAACTTACTCTCTCTCTCACCCCCTGTATCTCACACTGAGACACTTTACCACTTTTTTTACCCCTTTCTCATCACTGCCTCCATCTCCCTCACTCTGTCCCTCACACTGTTTCTTTTCCTCACTTGCTATCTTCCTTCTATCTCCCCATCCCTCCCTCCCTCTCTCTTCCCCTCCCATCCTCCCTCCCTCTCTCTCTCCCTTCCTCTCCCTCTCTCTCCCCCTCCCTCCCTCTCTCCATGCCCCAGCAGGTGGCTGGGAGCAGCAGGGTTGTTGGTGCTGTGCTGGGGCTGCCATGCCTGCAGGGACTGGGGGTGGCTGTGTCTGCCTGTGTGTGTGAGAGCTAAAGCTGCTGGAGCCATCTGCTCCTCCACACGTGACTCTTCTGGCATGCAGGCTGACTGACGTCACTCTGCAGACTCAAAGCCCCCTCAGTCTCTGTCAGGGGAAAAGGCCCTCCCCCCCACATACACACAAATTAGCAGCCCTGCCTACCTCAGCTCTCTCTCTCTCTCTCTCTCTCACCACTTTTTTGTCACTCCCTCCCTCTCTCTGTCCATCACACTGTTTGTTTTTCTTGTTTTCTATCTTACCCTTTTCTCTCTTTATCTCTTTGTCTAACTTTATTATCCATTGCCTCTCTCCATTCTCTTTCTGTACCCTAATCCTCTTTTCCTCTCTCTTGTTACATAATACAACTTCCTCTCTCCATCCTCTCCTCATACTCCTGTCTTTTCTCCTCCCTCCCGCCTCCTCCCTCTCCTCTCCTCTTCCCCTCTTCTCTCCTCTGGTCCTGCCAGCCTCCCTCCTGAAGTTTCTCCTAACATAACCCCTTCCACCCAAACAGTGTCCCTCCCTCTAATCTCCACCTACTCTTCTATTGCCCTGTTCAGGGCAGCCTTGCATCAATCCAACAGTAAAAAAAAAAAACCCACCCCTCCCAAACCCTCACATCTATGCTAGAGGTCAGCACTGGCCCTTCCACATGTGCAGGCCATGGACACATGAGTTTCGCATCAACCCACCCCACCCCACCTCACTTCCACTCGTCATCATCTCCCCAACTGACCCCCAAACTGCCCCACACCCCGTTTGAGAGAGGTGTTTAGTGACACTGCCGCAGGGCACTCCAGCTTCCCCAGGGCAGCAGGGCTTCAGGCAGGATTGCTGCGCATTGGACACAACCGGCCTGTTTGGTGGTAGATCTTTCACTTTTATTTTATTTTTTTTGTTTGAGCTTTGTCATCTTTTCCTCTAACTCTCTCAATATTCCTTTCCTGTTCTTTCTGTAAGTTTGTATGTATGTTCCATGTACCTTCTTAAGTCTCCTTTTTTGCTTTTCCAAATGCTGTCAACAGCAGTCACATCGTTCCATTTCATCTTTATTTTTCGGTAGTGAGACATTCTATCCTACCTGTTTTGCACAGTTATCTTCTAGCCTTCCAGCATAACGTAGCTCTACTCCTCCACCTGTGGCCACCTAACTCAGAATCTGGTTGGCCAAACTTTTTTTTTTTTCAAGGAATGCTGCTTTTTTCCAGCCCTGTAGTTTGCACCAGTTTTGCACTGATATCAGAGAGTCTGGACAGCACTTTATTTTTTTAATTATTTAATTTAAATTTTTTTTTTTTTTTTTTTTACTGTCCCAGCTCAGCTAGTCTCAGGCACAATTTGTTTACCACTAACAAGTACTAAAAGTATTTTTGAAAAAAAAAAAAAAAAAAAAAAACAGAAACAAAAAGCAGACAGATGATGCTTTCGGTGTGATGGCCGCATGGCTGCTTGTCCTGTGTGGCGTGTCGCTGAGCGTGAGCCTCACCTGCTGCATGATGGCCACGCATGGGCTGCTGCATGGCTGAGATTGTTGCCGTGGTGACCGGAATGGCAGACTGTGGAACGCCCGGCCTGAGCAAACAATTGCCATGTGTTTGTTTGCGTGTGCATGTTTTTTTTTTTTTTGTTTTGTTTTGTCTTGTTTTCTGGGAGTGACCAGTTGCTCTTTAAATCGAGCTGACGAGAGGAAGATAAATGATAAATAAAAACAATGACCTTGAAAAAAATCACTGGATTCATTTATCCATTTATCGTCCCCGTTTGAATTGTGCAGTCACTTCTGTGAACCTCCATCGGGGGGAGCTCTATAGCCCTTGTCCACCCTCTGACCCTCCCCATCTGTCTAGTTTTGCTGTGGTGTATAATAGCGGCTGTGTCCCTGTTCCGTCTGTGAGACCCCCCAATCAAGGTCCTGTTATTTTGTCTATACGTCAACATACACACATGCCGGTATGCACACGGAAATTCTTGCAGTTAGTAAGCCATTGGCTTTTAATGACTGGCAAAGATTGATTATATTGGTGTTCTTGGCTCTCACAGACACACTAAGGGGACATTCAGTGGAAGGTCACAAATATCTGTCTGGAATCTCCTCTCCAACTCTTAGCCCGAGAGAAGTAGAGCCCTGTCACTAATGGATACATTCTTGTTTGGAGAAGAGATAGATATATTGTGGAATACAAGGATCAGGCCGATCTATCTCTACATCTTCCTGAGACACAAACAAGAACAGAAGGCAGACAGACAGATATACAGACAAGGCCAGTAGACCTTCATTCAGAGACAGATACGTAGAGGTAGTCTGACGCTAATAGAGCTCCCCCTTCTTTCCCTTACCCCCCCTTTCCCCTGCCCACACCCCCAAAACTTCCCCTAATTCCACTTCCTGGAGGTTCAGTACACACCCTCTTCCTCGGGCGCGTCCCCTCACCCTCCCTGATTGGCTGTCCCACAGAGGCTGTTGCGGATGGATCTGCCGGTTGCGGAGGACAACTCTGTCCACTTTAACTCCACCCTCATGGCCTTAATCCGCACGGCGTTGGACATCAAGATCGCCAAGGGTACGGAAGGTTTGGAACCCCTTTATTACTACTTTACGTCTCCTTCTCCTCGTGGCCTGCTAGGTGTGTCCTCCTTCAGAACATCTCCGCGGTGTTTTGTCTTTTTGTTTTTTTTGTTGTTGTTGTTGTTGTTGTTGTTCTCACTCTTGCAGCCCCCAGAGCAGAGTAGCTGAGCTTGGAGCGGTGAACCTGTTAGTGCGCCAGACTCTTCGGGAGTCTCCGGGTCTCTCGTGCCTCCGCATTTTTCTCACCAGGTTCCCACGGTTTCCACACCCGTCGTAAGGGGTTTCACAAGTGTAAAATTCCGCCTCTGTCCCTCACGATGGGATGGCAAATAAAATTCTAGTCCCAGTCCCAGAGTGTAGTAGAAGGAACTGGTTGTAGAACTGAGTGGAAGTCACCGGTTGGTGGTAGACTAACTACCAACTGCTTCTGGTAAGACCGGCTCAAACAGCTACGCATTAGGAGTGGTAGTTCCCTTCATGCATGACCATGAGCTAAACCTCGGAATCTGCAACCGCTGGGAGACCAGGAGAGTCTCGAGGAGAGTTTTTTTGTTCTAGTATCTTGTTTTAGGCATGCCCCTTTTGAGGTAAACCATCTGTTTGGTTAACACGCCACTGAACTGTCCTTCTGTTTCAGCGCAGTGTGCACATTATAATCGAGCCCCCCCCCCCCCCCAGCATGCTTCAGGGTCGTGGCGTGTGACGCAACCGTCACCGCCCTGCTGGCCCCGGCGTTTATTTCCCACAGGCCACAGCTGACCCCTGGTTGGCCAGTCACTGTAGGAGCTGTTGTTTGTTTGTCATCGTGGTGTTCCATAGCACTTCAACTGTGGTAGGTGAGCCCGCGTGTGACGGTCTCTTAACGAGAAATATCTTTCTGTGTGTATGTGTGTGCTTGTTAATGTGTGTGACTGACCTTTGGTGTTTGTCTGCGTGAAATATTTGAACCTGTGCACTCGCATTTGCGTGTCTGTGTATCTGTGTGAATTTCTGAATCGTGGTGACGCGTATCTGTGAATATGGGGTGTGTGTACGTGGGAACGTGTGTGCGTGTGCATATGTGCGTGTGTGTGTGCGTGTGTGTGTGTGTTCAGGGGGTGTGGACAAGCATCAGATGGACTCTGAGCTTCGGAAGGAGATGATGGCGATCTGGCCCAATCTCTCCCAGAAGACCCTGGACCTGCTGGTTACTCCCCACAAGTGTAAGTTGCAGACAAGGGTCGGTCCATCCAAACCACCATATGTTATCACCAGAGGAAAGCTTCTCTCTCAGCCAGCCCCACTCACTGCTCAGCACCCTCTGATGAACCTCGACTGGCTCCTTCATTCACAAGAGACCCTCCAACACGGCGACCCACATCTCTCTGTCCGTCAGCTATCCTGTCCAACTGACGCAAAACTCCACTCAGTATAAGGCAAAGCAATCTGTCTGTTTACATCCAAACCACCAACGTACAGTCTGCACAGATGCCTCCAACATACAACATGCAGTCCCCGGCCAGAAATACTGTCTTCAAAGTAGCCCAGCACTGACTCACCTGCAGAACTCTCTGTATCTGTACTACTCCACTGTTTGAGAGGCAGAAGCAGGCTCCACCAGAAGCAGCGTTTCAGACTTTCACTTCAGTTTAATCTCTACTAAAACAGGGCCAAAAAGTTGCTTAGCAGGAAAGCAGGAAATAGGAAAAATGGGAAAGACTGAGTGTGAACCCCCCCCAAAAAACACAGTGAGAGAGGTAAAGACAAAACTCCACAGTGGTAGGAAGAATGTTCTAACATCGGTGAATTTAAAATGCCCTGGCTTGAAGTAAGCCAGAGTAGCTGAGCTGGACACACAACAGACACACTCCAACTCTGGCCACTTGTTTGCACAGACAAAAAGGAAAAAACTGTTTCATATTTGCTGTGTCGTTCCACGCAGATCCCATGTTCAACACAATACTTTCCCACACTACACCCCCGCCACCTCACACACACACACACACACACACACACCCTCAACCGCTACGCAATCTGAGCAACACCCGGTAAGCCCCTCCCCAGCCCTGCTTGGACCCAGTCAGATCAGAGGGTGCATCACTATAGAAATAACCTCTATAGACGTCTTTTCACTCCAGGATTGCTGAGAAGCCTGGCTGCGCATCTCCAGAGATAGGCACTGAGCTTATGGGCAGGTATCTCTGCGCTTGCAGAACACCTTCATCTCAGGGATAGGCGCTTGAAAAAAGAGCGTCAGTTATGTACCTGGGCCATATTTTTGAGGCACAAATTCAGAATAAAGGTCCAATAATGTACTACAATGCTAATTTTTAGCTTTGTTGTGGCAGGTTTTGTTTTGTTTTTTTGTTTTTGCTTCTACTTTTGTTCTGTTTTTAACAAAGAAGAGTTCAAATGAAACTGCCGCAGACACTGCAGCGGAGGGAGGCTTTTTGGTAGCATAACTGGTCCAATGTAGGTTGGTTTACAGAAATAGAAAAAAGGCCATGTAATTTTGTTCAGCTACACGTTTTGAGTTTTTATTAGGTGCCATTATTAGGCAGTAGTTTAATAATCTAATCAATCCTTTGTTTTCTCGCACAATTATATTCTAAAGATGATGCTGATTTAATTTCTTTTTGTTGTTACTGCTATTATTATTATTATTATTATTATTATTATTATTATTATTATTACTGGGTAGACTATTATCTTCATCCTGAAGTGGCCTTGAGTCCCTTACTGTTTTAAGGATAGACAAAAGACAATACATTCTAAGAGAAAAAGAAATAATGAAAGAGAAACTGTGATTTAAAAGCCAGGTCTGTCTGTGAAAAGACTATTGGCCCTGTGTTGGTGTTTGTGCGTATACGTGCCTCTGTGGTGACTCTGTGTGCATGCTCTGTCCCCACTCCCATTCCCTCCGCTCAGGGTCCATCTCACCCCATCTAATCGTGCAGGGTAACTTGTCCGTTTCTCAGCAGCGACAGACCTGACGGTGGGGAAGATCTACGCCGCCATGATGATCATGGAGTATTACCGGCAGAGCAAAGCCAAACGGACTCAGGCTCTCCGAGAGGAGCAGGTACTGCCCTAGGGATGCCCCGCTCTGCAATTGCGTGCAAAAAAAAAAAAAAAAAAAAAAAAAAAAAAAACTCTCCTCCTGCTGCCAGAGCTGTGACAACCAGCGCCCCCTACCACCATCATCATTGCCACCGCCACGCCCCCCGTCTGCTTTTCGCTGATCTGACCCCTTCCACATCAGCGTACCTCTACCACCAGCAACACTACTACCACTGCTTATACTACCACTGCTACTACTGCAGCAATTTGTCCTGTAGAATCTGCATGTTATGATAATAGCACAAAACTTTTTTTACTGGGGGCTGATGGGGGCGGGTCTAAACTTTGAGAGAAGAGAAGGTACATAGAGGAGTACTCCTCGCATGGGGCCTTGTATTGAGCAAGGGGGCTAGTTCTGCATTTTCAGTGGTTGGTCAGTGCAACTGTTTGTCCTGTGACAAGTCTAGCTGTGGGGTCTTCCTTGTTCTTGTACAGTGGTAGCTTTTAGTGCAGAAGTCTGTGTAATGTTGCCATGGTGTAATAATACACTTGCACCTTAAGACATTTTCATTAGAACTCTTAGTCAGGAGTATTCTCATGGTTTAAAAGTAAAAGTGAGGCTACAGATTTGGTGCAGTGTGATAATTGTTGTTTATTGGGTGAAGCAAAGTAAAGATTGGAAGGTTAAATATGATGTACTTACAGTCTCTAAGTGTAGGAATGGGGGGCAATCTGCACTGTGGGTCTACAGTTTCCAGACATTTTAAGGGTTGCGTTCACAGTCTTACCAAGACCTTAAATGTGGAGGAATTGAAAGAATAATGGGACGGAGGAACATTGCAACACTGAGGTTTCTCAGCACACGTACAATTCATCTCTTCTCTGAAGACCGAGTTGGCAGCGGCAGCAAAAACCTGCTTTACGGTGTTCAACAGAACCTTTTTGGACCTACCCCTTTATAACAGCTTGGGTCTCGTCCCCTGTCCCCGGGACCCCAATCTATGGCAGTACCCCGCGCTACCCTCAGCCACCCCCCAGGTTTGGACCTTGGGCTGGGGGGGGGGCAGCTCTTTGTCACAGCTCTCCTTGGCATCTGTGCTTCCATTTAGTCTTCTGCTGTTACAGTTTTCATTTCCCCTTTCCTCCCTTTCTTTTCCCTCCTGCCATGACTGTGAATCACTGCTAGCAATAACCCCCCCCCCTGGACTGTAGCCCTACGTTAGACTGCCTTGTTCCCGCCCCCCTAGTGCCCCTCCCTCCCACCCCTTTAGAGAGAATGATACTAAAATCAAGCTTCTTGTGATAGTGATGACTGCCCACTGATGAACCATGTATATATGTAGCACCAAAACTGATTTGTAAAACCATTTTAAGTTGGAAAAAAGTGAAGTAAAGTCAGAGTTAGAAACCACGCTTTGAGGTACTAAGCCTTTTTTTACACACATGGATTGGACTTGGTTTGGGAAGGGGGCCAGAACCTTGTGCCCCTTTGGGTGGGGCTAGTCTGGGGCTAGCTTCAATTCCAGTGTCTGGACTTTGGGTTTGTAAAAGGCCTGGATTGGAACCTGCCCCAGAACTGCACACTACAGACAGAGCTTCACTCTTCCTCTCCCACCCCCTTGCCTCCCCCTCTTGTTATTTCACCCTCATGACTCCTGGTCCTTACTCCTCTTGCTTAGTTACCAGCATTCAGTTGCTTCGATGGTTCAGCTTCCCCCAGCATTTCACGGCTGTCATCCGACACTTTTTTCCTTTCAAGCAACAGCACGACTCCCCTTTAGCTGGAGGAGCCTTGTCTAGTTCCTCTTGGTCCAAGTCATTATTTATTAGCATCACCTGAAAAACAGAGGCAGGGCAGTGGGGAAATGGTTGAGCTGGTGGAGTCGGGCTCTGTCTGGACACAGGGTTGGGTCATTATATGCCCCTCAAGGGAGGGAATGCCCAGTAGCTGGAATGAGCTTTTGGCTGGGACATCCTTTTTATGGTGGGGTGTTCAAGGTCGGTCGATGCGCATTCATGCCATGACTGGCTCTAACGGACCGCGCCCTGCTCAGAATGCCAGAGATGTTATGGAAGAGGACTCTCCCGGACCAAGATGCCACCAAAATCTTTGGGGATCATGAGGGGGGTCCCCAGTGGGTGATCCTCTCTCGATCTTGCCGGCACCAGCTAGCACCACCTGCAGCAGCTCCATCAGCTATGAAGAAGATCAAAGAGACATACTCATGCATTCCAGTATCTGTCAAAATCTTTGGGTGGACATTACAACACAACTAAGACCACATAGCACACTGATGGGTACTGCAAAATTCCAAGAATCAGAGTGCTCCAGCATGACCCACACACAAGTCCTGTTACACATGGGCAAGTGGGGGTGGGATGGGAGACTGTTCAATACCTTTTAGTTTAAGATGGGCTTGTCAACGTAATGCTGCAGAGCTGAAGGCTCTGATGGGGTTTGTTCTTGAGGATTCACAGAAACACAGGCACACAAGAGATGACTGTGTGCAATGGAGATCACCGCTGCCAAATGACACAGCATTGCCAGTCAAAGAGGCACCATACTCACTAACTCAGAGACAACTCAGCAGTAAGGTTTGGAACATATACCACAGTGTCACAGAAGCAGGGATGACCGGGTGTTTCCTTAAATTGGGATTTCAGATGTCCTGTGGACAAACTACACAGACCAATGAACCAGTTGTCAAGGAGAGAATGTATAAACAAACCTGGGGATAATTATATTTTTTATTTTCTATTCTATTTTTAATGTGCCAGATGGCAGGGCAGTGTCTGCTCTAAGCTCAACAGGAACTCTTGAAGCAGAGAGTTGGATCATTAGCATGCCAATTAGAGCAGAGCATGATACTCAAGAAGAATGGTTGGATATAAAATGGCTGGAGGGTTATCTGCCTGTTGGATGTAAAGGTGTAAAAGAAAGGCAACCTCTTCTCCCACATAGAGAGACAGGAGGGAGCTCCTCTTGCCTCCCAGATACACAGACAAAAATACACAGTGTCACCCCTCTTCTAAAGACATAAAGCCCTCCTCCCAGGCTGAAGACAGTCCCCTTTCCCAAAGACCGGGGAACAGGCAGAGTTTCCCTTCCCCTGACAGAATGACAATCAGAGAAACAAGTGTCCATTTTCCCTTAGTACAGACAGATAAACTGTGTCCTGTTTTCCCAATACAGGGACAAAGACCAGACAGACAGTGACCTTCTCCAATCCTTAAAAAAGTGGACAGAGCCCATGACATTACTGTTCATTTTCTGCATAAACACTTGACAGAAAACAGAATTCTCCCAACCACCCCCCGCCCCCCATCTCCGCCCCTACCCTCCGACTTAATGACAGACGCAGACCTTAGCCCCTCCCCCTGATCAGTACAAAATGCCCCTTTGCTCATGCACTGATCTTTAGTTCTGGCTTGTCTCATGACATCAGTCACAGTGCATCCTCATGCATTCCACGGACCTCCTCTGCTTCATCATTCAGCTGAACTCCACTTCACGCCCCGCCCTCCTTTGCCTCTGTCCTCTTTCCCACATGCTTTATGCTAGGGGCGATTGGGGCAGAGGACAGCATTTAAATCCTCCCCCTATGGTGGTCCTGAGCATACCTGCAGCTTTCGCAGCCACCAGTTTCAATACCCACAGGCCTTTTTCGGTTCACCGCAAATGCCGTCCGGCATTAAACGGTGCTCTGAAAAAGTTTAAAAACGGGATTTCAAGTACAGGATCATAGATCATAGCTGCCTCAAAAACGGATCTCCTATGGTGTTAACATTGTTGTATGTGCATGAGCTTCTGAAGCCCCAGCGAGGACAAGGCATGTGGTTGGCAAGGGTGTGTATCAGGACTGATGGACTGGGGCTAGTGTAGGGGTGGACGGATGCCAGCCAGAGAGTGCTGTGATTCAAAGCTTGCATCCGGAAGCCTGCTGCACTTACTGTTATTGCATCAGGGTCTGGGGAGGGGGGTGGGTTGCAGGTGGAGGGTGATATGGTGTTTTAAGGAAACCCAGTTGTATTGCAGCATGGACCCGTTATCAGTTTTTTTTTCATCCTCTTCTTCTGTGTATACCTGGAGTTGTTCCATCCACCAGGACACTAAACATCCATGGCTCCTGCAGTTTCCTGTGTTTCCCAGGTTTTTTTTTTTTTAAAGATTCACAGTTGGCATGGTGATGAAGTGTCATTGAGAGGGTACCCTCCCAGAGCTGTGGGTCCTGCCCCCAGTCCCAGCGGGGTCTAAGTGGATGACTTGCGCATGGTGTGAGGGGCGTTTTCCATCCCCTGTATGTGGTGTGGAAATGATTGCTCCCAAAATCCCCAGATTTAATTCCTTATCTGCAGCTGTGACATTATGTTACACACAAGTTCCCTTTTCTCTTCATGTTACATGTTGTTTTTGTAATCCCCTTATTCTGAACTTTAATCTATCTCAGCGTTTTTTTCTTTTCTCCCTGTCCTTTTGTCCCAATGCCGCTCTAAACTACTCTTGTTAGTAGTTCTTGTCTTGCACTCACTCCTGTATGCCATCTCTGTATCAGTACCCCCTGCCTCTCTCTGCCTGTCCAGGAGGGGCGGGGTAGAGTCAACAAGCAAGCTGTGCTTTTGACAGCTTCTCCTGTTCTCCTGTTTTCTGTTCAGTTATATATCAATCCTTATATGTTGTTTTTTTTTCCCCTCTCATTGCACTTTTTCTTTTCCCTCTGGGTTTTCACGTATTTTATACTTTTTTTGGTTTGGCCTTGTCTGATGGAGCCACTTGATTGCCAGAGGTCTGGCATTACCTTGTCGAGGGTTTTGCTCAGGCTGGCTGAGGCTGATGTCAGTTTGCCACTCTGAGTAGTGTAAACTTCTCTTCAGTAACGCTGGATAGTGTACGCTTTTCATCGCTGTCTGATTCCCTGTTCTAGCAGTGGATAGTGTGTCCATTTCTCATCAGTGACTCTGGATAATAGCCACTTCCTTTTTGCTAAAATAATTTTCCATGTATGGGATCATAATAATCGATCTGATTGGATTGACAGCCCAATTCATGGAGATAGCACAGTTGCTGTGCTTAGGTAGAAAGTCGTTTTTGATGAAACCCTGCACAACAAGGTCTATGGATGTTTGTGTGTAACCGCGTCATTATATTTGGAAAAAGGCATTGCTGTTGAGTTTTTGAAATGTAAGTTTTTGGTGCTTTGAGCACCACAAACATTGGCCCGTTGAGGCCTGTTGTATCAGAGTGAGCGGCATCAGATACCAAGAAACTCTGAAAATCTCAGCGAAACAATCTGGATGGATAGATAGCACTCTGGGTAAGTGGAAATACAGTTTTATTTTTGCTTAAACTTCTCCTTTAACGAGCTGATGGGAATTTGAACTTGTGGCGCCCTCTATTGACTGTTTTAAATGAAACAGTGTTATATAATTTAAACCACTTAGGTAAACATATCTACCGCATTCATGATGATCAAACTAACTGTCAAGGAATTCAGTCCAATTATGTATTTTGCCACTATGTTTTAGAATGTATTTGTTAATAGTGGCCAAATGATTCATGTGATTGAGTTGGTTTATAGTACGTTTGAGTACTCCTGAAGCTGTACACCAACTTTTACGCAAATAGGACCAGTAAAAAAATGGTGGTAAATCAAGATGGCAAACATGGGTAGTCTCAATGACACATTTCAGATCTGGAATGCCCAAATGTGGGTATGAAGTTTGGGATCAATTGGTCCTGCAGAATGAAAGTTATGGACCCAAACACAAATATATACATAAATATATACCATCTGGCCAATACGTGTGGGATACCTTCCCTGAGAAGTGGGGGAATATAGACCTTCTTCCAAAAATGTATACTCTAGGGCTTACGGTTTTGAGCTATGGGTGCTTTTATCTCAGAAAAAGAAAGAAAGAATTCTAGCAGAAACAATAGGGTTCCAGCACTATATGCTTGGAACTATAAACAGAAGGACGAAGATGTTTTATTTCAATGGAAAACACTCAGTGGAGCACATGGTGGTATACCCAACTAAAATGAAGAACAAGAAGAGACGTCACTTCACTTACATTTTTTACATTTTTTTTGTTAACACCCTTCAGCATATAGCTTTCATCATCCTGTTATTTCACAGTTTTTTGGCATAGACAATAAAAAAAATACAATGGCACCGTTTGATAGTGCTGGAAGAACACTAACTGGTAATTAAAATATTCAAACTGGTATTTTAACTATCCTAAATGCAAAAATAAGATGTGGTACCTAATTAGATACTTGGAAATAAAATTGCAACCCAATCATCTAAGTAGTTAATTGTGTACTGTTAGAAAAGTTGACTAATGCTTAAATTACATCAGCATGACTAGCTGCTCAACTTGGGGGTACAGCTGTGCACAGTGGTACACAAATTGGTCTACTTAGGCCTAATAACTGGTCTTGAATACCATTAATTTTGGCTTGTCACAATTGGTTGCGGTTTTTTTTTTTTTTGGCCAAGTGGAGTGCCAACCCCCTTTAGCTTAGTTCACTGGTGTCATGGATGGAGAGGCATTGAGTCTGTTATTTTCTTGCATGTTGTCCATCTCTGGGGTTGAGAACATTCTTGCCGAATGCTGCATCTGTCTTTGGAGCTTGCACAGTCTCCCAGCAGAGGGGTGAGCTTGAGGACGGTCCGATTGGGATTCTGCTGCGGACCTCAAAGTACCACCCAGCTGCTTATCGCCATTCATTTACTGGTCGGCTGGAGGTAAATGAATTGTTGGCAAAAGCCACCGGCATCCTTCAGACAGCACAGACCCGAGGATCTCATTTGAGCTGCGTACAAAAAAAGAATGAAAACAAAGCTGGACTCCAATTCCCAGAATGCATATTGGCTGGCCTTTGCTGTCTCCTGTTGCCGCTGGAGCCCTCCTCAGTCCCCCCATTTGCACTCTGGATGTTTGACTCCATTTCCCATAAGTCTGTCTGATACCAGCCGCAGGCCATGTTGTATCTCACACAGAATCGAACGCCATTAATGTTTCAGCGCCTGGAGCCCCCGTCCCCAACCCAGGATGGTGGGCAGGGAGTCAACAGCCTCCCGGAGCCTCAGCCAGAGACCGTCAACAGCCTGTAAGTCACCCTCTGTCTCTCCCTTCCCCCTCCATCACTCCTTTTCTTACCCTTTATGCCGTCAGTGGAATTATGGGTTTGCGGAAGGGGAAGGGGTCCACACTGCCTGACCCTTCCTGACTGCACACTGGCTCTGCACGGGAAGAGTAGCAGGAGCCTTCACCTGCACAAGAGAGCAGGGTCCTCTTTGTGTGTCCCTGTCAACAAAAGTGTACCTCTGCCCCGCCCCCCAGCCCCCCCACAATTGTACAGTGTCTTAGTGTGAGTTCCATTCAGGGCAGGCGTGACTGAACCCGGGCGTTTGCCCGGTGCGGTAGTGAGAGAGGGGGCCTGCGAGGAGACCCTCTGACTGTGCGTGTCTGGCAGGGCCCTGGAAGGAGGGATGACGGAGAGCCAGTCCTGGGTGACGGCGCGGGCGCAGGAGATGTCCCAGAAAGCAGGGAGCTGGAGTCCCGAGGGACAGCATCCGGATGACCTGCACGACAACCGGCACAACCCACAGGTACACACACACACACGCATGCGCACACACAAACACACACACTGAACACACACAAACACACTGCGCGCACACACACGCATGCACACACAGACGCGCACAGACGCACACGCACACCACACACACACTGAGCACACACAAACACACTGCGCACACACACACGCACGCACACACACACACTACACAAACACACACACTGAACACACACAAACACACTGCGCGCACACACACACACGCATGCACACACACACGCACGCACACAGACGCACACGCACACTACACACACACACGCACGCACGCACACACACGCACACTACACACACACACACGCACGCACACAGACGCACACGCACACTACACACACATGCACACACACACTGAGCACACAAACACACTGCGCACACACACACATGCACACACACTACACCATGCACACACAGACACACACACATGCACACTGCCCACACAGAAGCACACTAGCACACACACACTGAACGCACACATACACTCACACACACTGCACACACACACTACACACACACACACACATCTGCATACACTCAGATTCACATACAGACACATGCTCATGTACATGCCTGCAGATGCACAGATAATTGCACAAAGCCTTGCAAATACATTGGACCATAAGCACTAAACCAATTAATACGCTTGTACAAAAAAATGCTAAAAACCACTTTTTTGTAACACAGTAAATCCATGCCATAAATCAGCACAGAATGTCACACCATAAACAAACACACCGGAATGGTGCCATTAGGTGCTATGGTGTAGATATTTTCCAAAAGCATGAGTCTGTCATTTGGGAATTACAATATATACAGATAATTATTTAATATAATTGGGGTAGTATGGTAAAAAAAAAAAAATTTTTAATAAAAATCAGCCACACATTTGGGCCAGAAAGCCCTATGAAGGAAAAAGCTACAACAACAAGAACATTTTGAATTGAGATATTGTGCAGTGGCTTCTTCATTGTATAACATGTTACCCAGTACCTTTTAACATTGATATATTAACATTGAGGCCTTGCCATTGCTGTTTTTGCAATACCTGCTCACACTGGCCACTCTCATGTACATGTGTGCCCTATGGCGGCTATAGCATTGTGTGCATTTGATAGACGCTCTTATCCAGAACCCACGTTGGGACGTGCTGGAGGTCATATGGAGCAAGCCCACAGAGCGCCCTCTGGTGTGCACTGACAGTTGGTGCATGAGAGAGTGCCGGGCTGTAGGAACGCGTGTGCCAGACGAGCCCAGGGGCGATTTGTACAATGGTGATGGACTAAAAAGGATTTTCTATGGCTGTGATTGGAGAATGGAGGAGGGAAGGATGTTTCTGTGGTAATTCCAATGGAGTGGCTGACCCGGGACGTTCCCAGAGTTTCATCTGCCTGGACCATCTGCCAACCACAACTCACCGGCAGACAACAGTCCCACCCCACCCCCCCACCACCCGGCAACACATTCCCCCCTTCCACCTCCATTTCCACCCCCACCTATTGGAATCCAGGGACCACCCTGCACTCCACCATCTCTCTCTCCCTCTCTCTCTCTGTCTTTTCCTCTTGCTCTCCCCCCCCCCCACCCCCCACCCCTTCTCTTGCACTCTCTCACTTACATTCCAGTGCGGCCTCAGGTGGGAGTCCTCCAACCACCCATCCCACCCCCATCCCACATTCCATCCTCATCTTGGAGGGGTGTGTGAGGTACCCCCACTCCCCTCCTGCACTGTTCCTCTCTCCATCAAATGGGACTGTCCCAAATGCTAAGGCCCCCTTTTCTTCTAAGCATAATTTCCAATAGGTTCCCTGTTTCTTAGTGCACCATGCTTACAATGAAAAATTCACTATATTTATTTGGTGATTAACAGACTCCATTATCCAGAGCGACTTAAG
Source organism: Anguilla anguilla (assembly GCF_013347855.1). Lineage (NCBI taxonomy): Eukaryota > Metazoa > Chordata > Actinopteri > Anguilliformes > Anguillidae > Anguilla > Anguilla anguilla. The sequence continues at coordinate 21,687,675 of NC_049217.1, forward strand.
TAAGACAAAGTAGTACAGCAACCATAATGTTTGAAATGATGGTTCTCATCAGATGCTCTGTAAAGCACAGCTCAGATTAATTAACTGGCAGCTGATTAATAAATTAAATACAACTTTAAACATGATTATAAATAAATTAAGTTGTTGATGCGGTGCGTCACGGAGTGGAGAAAATAGCAGAGTGCGATGTAACGGAAAAAGTTATGAAAGTTATGAGTGGTTGACACCATTAGGAAATTTCATTAATACGTTTTAATCCATTAAAACAGCAGAAAGATGTAAAGTGGTTTGTTGTCATTTTGTCAGCTGCTGTGCAGAACATGTGCTGTACCTTATCAGACGTAGAGTCGCCGTTCCATTATGAGTGGGGCAGATGGCAGATCTGATCTGGAGTAGCATCTCCCTCTGTATTCAGGGGGAGGGGGAGAGAGGTGGACCCCGGGCCGCCCCTGACCCCGCCCCCTCGCCCCTGCCAGCCCAGGCCTGTCCCTCGGGCCCCGCAGTGCTCACGCCCCGCTCTCCCTCTGTTTTCGCAGACGGTAGAGATGAGAGAGATGGGGCAGGACGGTTACGTCGACACTGATCACTATCTCCCAATGGAAGGGCACGGGAGGGCCGCCTCCATGCCCCGGCTCCCAGCTGACAACCAAGTGAGCACCTTCATCCTCTCACTCTGCTCCGTCCTTCCTCCTCCTCCTCCTCCCTCTCTCTTTCTTCTCCTCCTCTTCGCTGTCCACTTCTCAGAAGCTCAGCCTCTCTGCCCCCAGCCAGTGCTGCCTTCTGAATGAAAGAGACACTGAGACTGGGGACTTCATTACACCACGTAGAGACTGTGATGAGACTATTATGATGCTAGGCCGAGATTGAGAACACACTGAGAGACAATGTAACAGAGATCACAGTGAGAACACACTGAGACACAATGTAACAGAGATCACAGTGAGAACACACTGAGACACAATGTAACAGAGATTACAGTGAGAACACACTGAGACAATGTAACAGAGATTACAATGAGAACACACTGAGACACAATGTAACAGAGATCACAGTGAGAACACACTGAGACACAATGTAACAGAGATTACAGTGAGAACACACTGAGACAATGTAACAGAGATTACAATGAGAACACACTGAGACACAATGTAACAGAGATTACAGTGAGAACACACTGAGAAACAATGTAACAGAGATCACAGTGAGAACACACTGAGACACAATGTAACAGAGATCACAGTGAGAACACACTGAGACACAATGTAACAGAGATTACAGTGAGAACACACTGAGACAATGTAACAGAGATTACAATGAGAACACACTGAGACACAATGTAACAGAGATTACAGTGAGAACACACTGAGACACAATGTAACAGAGATTACAGTGAGAACACACTGAGACACAATGTAACAGAGATTACAGTGAGAACACACTGAGACAATGTAACAGAGATTACAATGAGAACACACTGAGACACAATGTAACAGAGATTACAGTGAGAACACACTGAGACACAATGTAACAGAGATTACAGTGAGAACACACTGAGACAATGTAACAGAGATTACAATGAGAACACACTGAGACACAATGTAACAGAGATTACAGTGAGAACACACTGAGACACAATGTAACAGAGATTACAGTGAGAACACACTGAGACACAATGTAACAGAGATTACAGTGAGAACACACTGAGACACAATGTAACAGAGATTACAGTGAGAACACACTGAGAAACAATGTAACAGAGATTACAGTGAGAACACACTGAGACACAATGTAACAGAGATTACAATGAGAACACACTGAGACACAGTGTAACATAGATTACAGTGAGAACACACTGAGACACAATATGATACAGAGACAGAGACAGAAGGTAAAAGGCCCAGGCAGCAGGAAAATAGTGTTAGCACAGTCCTGTCTCCTCATCTTTCATTCTACACTGCACACAGTGAGCTGTGTACCTCACTCCCCCATCCCCATCCTGTTCAAGCATTATCTTCATCACTGCCATGTCCACTGCAAGGGCTACGGTCACGCACATGCACACACACACAGACACACGCACACACACAGACACACACGCGCACACAGACACACACACACACACAATCAAACACCTTGCCCATCATTGCACAGCTTAGTCACTTTCTTGTCACCTTGGTCAAACCCCACACCTCTCTATCTCTCTGTTTCTCTGTCTCCCTCTGTATCTCTTTTACCATAATGCACTATCTTCCTTCTGTCTTTATTCTTGACTTTTTCCTCTTATGTCTTCAAAGCTGACGTCTTAATCTTTTTTTTGTTTCAATCAGGTTTGAAAGCAGTTATTTCTGTCTAGAGTCCATGTCCTTCCCTGTGTGTTCTAGCCATTTATGCCTGTGTATTTAAAGGGGAAGTTAAATACAGAAGTTCACTGCAAATCTACAATCTTTGGTTACAGTAGGAGTTTGGTACAGCGTGGGCACACTGAGGTGTGTCCTAAAATCACCGGGTTGAAACTCATGACTTATAGAACTGTTCTTAATGGGGTGTGAGAGAGAGAGAGCATGCAGTGTGTGTGTGGATGTGCAGTGTACTATATGCCTGCACACACTCAAGTGAGTGTGTGTGTGTGTGAGTGTGTCTGCGTAAGAGACTGACTTCCACGAGGCCTCCAGCCTGTTGGCCTGTGCAGATATTTCAAGTCGTACACTGTGGTAGAGGGAGCTTTCAGGCAGTGCAGGACACTAAAATGGATAGGTAAGGAGGGGGCGCTGTGAGCATGTGTGCGTGTGCGTGTACAGGCGTGTTTGCACTGCGCGCCGCGTGTTTTTTTTTTTGGTGCTCATTGTGTAGGTCCATGCCTCCTTCTGTACTGTAACGTACTGTGATGTGCTGTGGAGCTTGGAGTGATGTAAAGTAGTGTTACCATGGTGACTGTCTCTAACCCTGCCTCTGCTCCTCAGTGTATGTGCACTGCTGTGGTAAGTGTCTCTTTCTCTTTCTCTCTGTTTCTCTGTCTCTTTCTCGCTCTCTACCTTTCTCTCTCTCTCTCTCTCTATTTCTTGCTCTCCCTCACCCTCTCTCTTTCTCTCTGTGGTACTGCTGCTTCTGTGTCTAACTGGGTTCTCTTTCTCTCTGCTTTTTTCTCTCTTTTCTCTTTTCACTCCTTTGGGTTGTTGCACCCCTCCCACCATTTGCTGCCACTCCCTGCCCTGCCCCATTTGTCCCTGTGCTACCGCCTCTGCCTGTTTTCCTCATTCCTCTCTCCCCTTCCCCTCCCTTACTCCCTCCCTTCCCCGTCTCTCACTCTCCTCCCTCACTCTCTCCGTCCCTCCCTTGTTCCCCCATCATTTTCCCTCCCTCTGTCTCTCGCTCCCTCCCTTCCTCCCTCCCTCTATCCCTTGTTCTCCCCCTTGTTCCCTTTGTCCCTAATTCCACTCCTCATCCCTTGTCCCCCCATTCCCCTTTCCCTCTGTCCCTCGTTCCACCCCTCGTCCCCCCCTATGCTGCTCTCTGTCGCCCCCTCCTGGTGGCTGTGCTGTGGGTCTCTGTGTCCTCCCTGTGCTGTGGTCTGTGTGTGGGGTAACCCGTGGCTTCCTGTGTGTGTGCGCCTCTGTGTGCCTGTTCCACAGCGGAGGAAGGGAAGGCCACGCGGGAATAATCTCAGTGTATGTACCCTGTCTCCGTCTCTCTCTCTCCTCTCTCTCTCTCTCCTACTCTCTCTCTGTCTCTCTCTCTCTATCTCTCAGTCTCTCTCCTCTCTCTCTCTCTCTCCTCCTCTTTCTCTCTCTCACTGTCTTTCTATCTCCTCCTCTCTCTCCTTCTTTCTTTCTTTCTATCTCAGTTTTGTCTCTTCTCCAGATCTCAGCTTTTGCTGCTTTTTTGTTGCCATGTTTGCTTCTTTTCTCTCCTCTCTTTTCAACCTTTTTGTTTTTGGGTTGTGTCATCCCTCCTGCCGTTTGCCTCCGTTCCAGTTGTCTTTGTCCATTATGTACAGAGAGAGAGAGAGAGAGAGAGGCAGAGAGAGAGAGGTTCAGGCTCTGTGTAAGATTATCCTGGCCAAATGTATAGGAGAGAGAACCTCAGCCTCAATTAGAAAAGAAGAAGTTTCACGAAAAGTCTGTTTAACATGGAGCAGAATCATTAGCACGTGTAACGAAGTCTTTCCTATGCCCAGGTGCCATTGCTCATACCCTCTCCAGCTTTGGACTTTCAGTGACTCTCGCTCTCCTCTCTCTCTCTCTCTCTCTCCGTACCTCTCCCTCTTTCTGTCTTATTTCGGTCTGCCATTTGTGTCTGACGGCATCCGTGGTTGCCTGTCTGTGCCGGTGCTTCTTCTGCCCGCGTGCATCAGCGTGTGTCTGCGTGCGCACCCGAGGGGGAAGAGTGTGCGGGTGCCGTTGCGCGTGCGGGTCCTGCGGGCGCGCGCAGAGCGGGTGTGCGGTCGCAGGCGCGCGTGTGCGGTACGCGCCGTAGGGCTGTCCACACGTCCTGGCCTGCCTCTGAGATAAAGCCGGACTCAGATCCACTCAGACCCCAAGCGCTCTGATCTCCATATGAGCTGGGACAGGTGCAGGACTCTGGACAGCCACTATCTGTGTCTGCATGGCCTGGGGGGTCGGGGCGGGGGGGGGGGGGGACCCTGTCTTACGCACTGATATCGCAGAGAGGAGGTGGCAGGTGACTGCAGCTAGGAGGCAGCACTGTTTTTGTGCTGTGCTGTGGGGGGGTAGGCTTGAGCAGGGTGGGGGGGGGGGGGGGTCGGAAGCGGGGTCTTGCAGTGGAGTAGGCGTGGCACACGTGGCCTACAGGTAAAGTCCTTGGGTGCATGTCAGGCATGGCCTGTGGCCTGTGCTCTCCCTGTCCTTCTCTCTTCTCTCTCCTTGTTTCCCTCGCTCCCTCTGTCTCTCTCTCTATCTTTCTCTCTCCACTCCTCCTCCCACCCTTTCCGTGCCTCTGCCCCAGGGCAGGATGCATGCTGTGGGTGTGAGGTGAGGGGGTCCCCCAGGCATGACTGCTCGTCTGCCCCCTCTGTCTGAACTGCTGATAGATCCTGAGGCCCCCCTGTACTGCACACATACCATGGTGCTAACGCTACATGCAGTACTTGTGCCCTCCCCCCTGCACACTTTACCCATGTAATCATTTATTTGGGGGGGGGGTGTTCTCAGGAAAAAAAAGTATGTCCTCTACTTCCCACTTTTCTTCTTTTCTTGCCTATGACAGAGAAGATTTCTCCCTCTTTTCTCCCCTTGCTTCATCTCTCCCTCCCTCCCTCCCTCCCTCACCTTTACTCTCTGTTCTCTGCTCTCTTCTTTATCTCTAACTTTCTTTCTTTCTCTATCTCTCTCTCCCCTCACCTTCTTTATCTCTCTGTCTCCCCTTCTCTCTCTCTCTCACCCCCTCTCTCTCCCTCTCTCTCTCTGTCTCCCTCTCACCCTCACCTTCTCTCACTCCCTCTCACCCCCACTCTCACCCTCTCCCTCCTCCTCTCTCACCCCCTCTCTCTCCCTCTCTCTCTCTGTCTCCCTCTCACCCTCTCTCTCCCTCCTCCTCTCTCACCCCCTCTCTCTCCCTCTCTCTCTCTGTCTTCCTCTCACCCTCTCTCTCCCTCTCCCTCCTCCTCTCTCTCTCCCCCCCCCCCCCTCTGCAGACCATCACGGACAGCAGTCCCATGAAGCGCTCGGCCTCCTCCCTGGGTCACGGGCGCTCGGGGAAGGGGGGCCGGCTGGACGACTACGGCCCCGAGGAGGGCCAGCGGCACGGGCACCGGCGCCGGGAGCGCAGCCACCGCGCCTCCGAGCGCTCCCTGAGCCGCTACACCGACGCGGACACAGGTCAGCTGTGTCGGGGGGCCGCAGCGAGGGGGGGGGGGGGGGGGCGCCGGGGGGGGGGGGGTGCAGTCCCAGTCCCCGGCTAACAGCCTTTACATGCCGTAACATTCCCCGGACGGGGAGACGTTCCCGCCACTTAAACTTGATTGAGTTTCCTTACGGTCCTTTTGAGTTATTTTGGGAACACGAAGTGGATTTTAGGAATGGTCTGGGGAACATGATACCAGTTTTGGGCAGTCATTCTGGTAAACCTTACCGAGAATGTTGGGAATTCATGATTATGGAATTTCATTACTTAGGTACAGAGCATTCTTAAAGTATTATCGAAACGTGTCAGCAAATACATTTTCTTCATGACCAAATTATAACCATAGAGTGGTATTACCAGTTGTTTTGTATGCAACCATTCAAGAACTTTTTTTATGTGGCTTTGGCAGTACTTTGCAAAGGTAAATAATTCTAAGACTGTATGAGAATGCTCTCAGCCCATAACCAGAAGGGAGTCTGGAATGTTCTGCGTTGTTCTTGGAGCATTTTGTGTTAGCAGGGTTTTGGTGCTAGCATCAGTAGGATGAGTGCAGAGGGGATGGGCCTGGGAGGGGTGGTAAACTAGGGGGGACGGTAGCGGGTTCGGTACTGACTGGGCGTGACCCGGTAGGGCTCGGCACAGACCTCAGCACCACCACGCAATCGGGTGACCTGCCGCCCAAGGAGAAGGACCGCGAGCGCGACCGGGAGAGGGACCGGGAGCGCGGGCGACCCAAGGACCGGAAGCACCACCACCATCACCACCACCACCACGGCTCCATGGACAAGGAGCGCTACGGGCCCGACCGCGGCGAGTACGGCCACCGGCCCGCCCGCGACAGAGACCGCCGCTGGTCCCGCTCCCCCAGTGAAGGCCGAGAGTGCCTGACACACAGACAGGTGGGCCACACCCTCACACGCTGCACAGCGTAATATACTGCCTGCACACTGCACACTGCACCATACTGCCTGCACACTGCACACTGTAACATACTGCCTGCACACTGCACACTGTAACTTACTGCCTCTACACTGCACACTGTACCATACTGCCTGCACACTGCACACTGTACCATACTGCTTTTACACTGCACACTGTAACTTACTGCCTCTACACTGCACACTGTACCATACTGCCTTTACACTGCACACTGTAACATACTGCCTGCACACTGCACACTGTAACATACTGCCTGCACACTGCACACTGTAACATACTGCCTTTACACCGCACACTGTACCATACTGCCTGCACACTGCACACTGTACCATACTGCCTGCACACTGCACACTGTAACATGCTGCCTGCACACTGCACACTGTAACTTACTGCCTGCACACTGCACACTAACATACTGCCTTTACACCGCACACTGTAACAAACTGCCTGCACACTGCACACTAACATACTGCCTTTACACCGCACACTGTAACAAACTGCCTTTACACTGCACACTGTAACATACTGCCTTTACACTGCACACTGTAACTTACTGCCTTTACACTGCACACTGTAACAAACTGCCTTTACACTGCACACTGTAACAAACTGCCTTTACACCGCACACTGTACCATACTGCCTGCACACTGCACACTGTACCATACTGCCTGCACACTGCACACTGTAACTTACTGCCTTTACACTGCACACTAACATACTGCCTTTACACCGCACACTGTAACAAACTGCCTTTACACTGCACACTGTAACAAACTGCCTTTACACTGCACGCTGTAACAAACTGCCTTTACACCGCACACTGTACCATACTGCCTTTACACCGCACACTGTACCACACTGCCTTTACACTGCACACTGTACCATACTCACTGCACACTGTACCATACTGCCTGCACACTGCACACTGTACCATACTGCCTGCACACTGTAACATACTGCCTTTACACTGCACACTGTAACAAACTGCCTTTACACTGCACGCTGTAACAAACTGCCTTTACACTGCACACTGTAACAAACTGCCTTTACACCGCACACTGTACCATACTGCCTGCACACTGCACACTGTAACATACTGCCTGCACACTGCACACTGTACCATACAGCCTTTACACTGCACACTGTAACATACTGCCTGCACACTGCACACTGTACCATACTGCCTTTACACTGCACACTGTAACATACTGCCTGCACACTGCACACTGTAACATACTGCCTGCACACTGCACGCTGTAACATACTGCCTTTACACTGCACACTGTAACGTACTGCCTGCACACTGCACACTGTACCATACTGCCTTTACACTGCACACTGTAACATACTGCCTGCACACTGCACACTGTACCATACTGCCTTTACACTGCACACTGTAACATACTGCCTGCACACTGTACCATACAGCCTTTACACTGCACACTGTACCATACTGACTTTACACTGCACACTGTAACATACTGCCTGCACACTGTACCATACAGCCTTTACACTGCACACTGTAACGAACAGCGTTTACACTGCACACCGTAACATACTGCTACATTGTGAATCATACATTGAAACTGACCCAGTTTGTGTTCAGCAAACAGAAATCACAGAATCCAGTATATTTCCCTTTATGATAATAAGGAACTCTGTACCTGCCTACCTGTCCTATCGCATGAGTTTTTTTTTTCCTCTGTCTGTGAGGACATATTGTTAGGACCTCCCAATCCTACCAATATGGGAAACATTGTCTGTGGAAGACACTTGAATCATGCATTTTGTGTTACCATCACCAAAATATGGCAGTCTGGGCACTGTTGAGGCAGGGGGGCTGGATGTCCCAGTCTGCAGAGAGGTGGGGGGGTGAAGACTGCCATTTTTATCCAGAGCGCTTACTTTTGCTTCCCCCTGGGTTTTTTTAAGGCTTTTTTGTAAGGGCGGGGGGGTTGTGGTGCCGCAGACAGGTCTCTGCAGTGACAGAGCTGCTGATGCTGCTGCTCTGCATATATGAGCTGGTATGCACAGTATGCCTGCGCAGCTGAAGCAGACAGGGCGGATGGCTGCGCAGTTGCACTCGTCACTGCAAAAAAAAACCCTGCTTGAGTCCGGTCTGAGTGTAACACCTGCTGGGTTTTTGTTTTGTTTTGTTTTTTGTTTTTTTTTTGGTTTTTTGTTGCTGTATTTGATTTTTTTTTTTTTTACCGCAAACCACTTACAGAACTCAATTTCTCTTTCTTTGTTTTTTCCCCTTTGTGTGTGTGTGTTGTTTTTTCTCTCTGTGCCTTGTTGCTTTGTCTCCGTTTGGCGTTGGCCCCCTGCCCCCCCCACCCTCACCCTCACTCCCCATCTTTTGCATCTCTGAATCTGTTTTTTTTTTGATGTGCTTACCTTTTTCCCCTCCTCCCCTCCGCCCCCCCCCAACTCTCTCTATGACTGCTCTTGTCGTCGTTGTTTGTCGTCTCTTTCCTCTCCTTTTGTTGTTAATTTTTGTGTACTTTTTATTTGCTTTGTTTCAATTTTCATGTAGGGCAGTAGTTCGGTGAGTGGGAGCCCCGTCCCCTCGACCTCCGGCACCAGCACCCCCCGGCGCGGCCGCCGGCAGCTGCCCCAGACCCCCGCCACCCCCCGACCCCACGTCACCTACTCCCCCGTGGTCCGTAAGGCCATCAACACCCCGCCCGGGCAGCACAGCCGCCACCCCACCCCCACCCCCCGCCGGTTCTCCCCCCCGGGCCCCTCCTCGGCCCACGGCTCCCCGCGCTCGTCCCGGCCCGGCCGCTGGGCGCCCCCGCAGGACAGCGTGGAGGGCGACGGCTGCTTCTACGACCAGGACTACGAGTACGAGCGCCACCAGCCCCCCGCCTACGAGCCGGGCCCCGCGCAGGCCAACCCCCACCCGCACGCCCACCCGCACCCGCACCCCCACCCCCGCTCGCCCAGGACTTCCCGCCACGCGCCCCCGGTCCAGCCGCCCCCCCGCCGACTGCCCAACGGCTACCGCTCGTCCTCACCCTCCCCGCACCACCACGGCCCCCACCCAGGGACCCACAAGCCCCCGCACGCTCGAGGACCCAGAAAGGGGCTGCATGAACCCTACAGCGAGACCGACGAGGATGACTGGTGCTAGCCTCCGGGGACCGGGGGGGTCCGGAGATGGAGGGGTGGGGAAGGGGGGGTGGGGGGGGGAGACGCAGGACGGCTACGCTGTTCTTTTCCCTCACAGAGACGCTGACTGGGAGGGGAGAGCAGGAGGGACGCTACATTGGCGTGGGCATACGCGTGTGTGCGTGTGTGTGTGCGTGCATGTGCGTGTGTGTGTGTGCCGGTGTGTGCGCACACGCCTCACGCAGCCCAGTCAAACAGGAGGAAGTCCTGTGCCCCACCGACTGAAGACGGGGGAGCTGGAGTCAAGGCATGTTTCTTTCTTTTCCGTTCACTTTTTTTCCCCATTTCTACTGCTGCTCAGTCTATCCTGCGGGGAGAGGAAGGGACAGGGGTGGAAGTGGGGCTGTGTCAGCAGAAGACGGGGGGGGTGGGGGGGGGGGAGGGCGGGGTCAGGGGCCTGCATCGTGATCACACAGGAAAGTTTGGGGTTCACGTGGTGAAAAAAATTTCAAAGGCCTATTAACCAATGGAAGCACATCGATAGAACTAAGCTCATCCCCCTTCAGAGGAAAAAAAAAATGAGTTTTACAATGGAAATCAAGATACGGGACCTTCTCCACAAATCAGCTTCTGCCCCCGGAAACAAGTCACAGCAAAGAAAAAACCAACAACAAAACAAAACACAGAAACTCATTTAAAAAAAAGGGAGAATGACCACTTCTGCTTTTCAGGACTGACTGGAGCTCCATCTATTGCAAAAACCAACCCCAGTGTTGGGTAATATTGATGAGTTTTATCATCTGTGTTTACTGTTAATAATTATGACACTGATGGCGACCCTTCCGCCTGTGTGTGTGCGGGTGGGGTGAGCAGGAGACGGGCAGCAGGAAGACTTTATGGAGGGGTGGGGAGAAAGAGGAGGAGGAGGAGGAGGAGTCAGTGGGGGGGGGGGGGGGGTGCTTCTCTCCCCTGCTACCATACCCATTGCTCCCAACGCTGCTGCCCAAACCTAGGAAGGAAGAAACACAAAAAGAAAATCAGAGGGAAAAAAACACTTTCTTCAGTATTTCTTCTTCTAATTCTATTGCTTCTTCTAATTCTTCCCTCTCTTCTTCTACTTCTTCTCTTTCTTCTTCTTCTTCTTCAAAACATTGGAGCTTGATAATTCTGTTGCACCCGTTCAGCTTTGTTTGATCTCTTACAGTAAAATCCCGTGATTGATCCTGCATGATTGATACAAAAAAAAAAATAACAAAGAGAAACTACTGTATGAGGGGGGAAAATATCTTGGTCCTTTTTCTTTTTTTTAAGCCTGTTGAAGTTCTCTCTCTTTCTCCCTCCCTCCCTCTCTCTTTCTTTGTTGGTTCCTCTCACTGTGTTTTTGGGTAAAGGGGAGCTTCTTGAAGTGTTTGGAAAGCACAATGACTCGATGCATATCACGCACACACACGCCCTCTCACACGCACATTCACATCCACATAGACGCACACCCCCATTGGAATTTCCATTTGTGTGAGGACGTGCAGTAGTTCTTCCCGCAATATTTTATATTCTGCACCAAATTACCAGCACAACTACCAACAGGAATGAAAAATAATTGTAAAAATATATATATAATAGATACAGTATATTTAAGGACAGTCATTTTGTAGGCAAAAAATAATTTGAACAGGGTTATTCATGTAATCCGTAAAATGTCTTCTTTTCCTTTTCCTAGTTTTGTCCCAGGTTTAACTTCCATAGCTAGTCAGACCCTTTCTGTTCGTATCCTGCAGTGGTTTTGCCTCGTTCTGAGCTCCAGCTGAACCCCTGCTGAATCAGTGCTGAGAACCCAAGCCTGCGGCTGCACAGACTCCCATACACTGCAGGGCTTCAAACCATGCCCATGCAGGGCCGGGCCGGGCCAGGCGCGGGCCAGGCCTGGGTATAGCGCAGGTGTGAAAACCACTCCGCCATGTAGACCCGTGCTTCCAGTCTTCCGTGGTTTTCTGCTGGAAAGAGAGAACATGAAAGAGGGAGAGCCAGAGAGAATTTCTCCATTTTATGAGTTGATTTGTTATTAATAGCGATAACGGTTCTATAAATAATGATTACGATATTAATGATAATTATCAAAAAAAAAAAAAAAAACAATTCTGATGATGATGATGATGATGATGATGATGATGCTTGTGATTATGAGAGAGAGAATCTCTGTAGATTTCTGTTTGTTTTGTTTTTTTGGAGTTAGCTGAGTTCATCTTGTGGCCATCTTTGTGTTCGTGTTAAGTGTGGCAGTGCCGGGCCTGGGACCAGGGTTTGGGGGCGGAGCTCTGTGTTCTGTGAGAGAGGGCCTGCGCCATGGCGACCGTTCTGCTGTGGGAACCGTTACAAGATGCACTGCTGATATAGGGGGCTGAGATCATTACAGTATGGGTGGGGTACAAAGAAGCTGCACAAGGAGAGGAGGAGGAAGTGGAGGGATGCACCGAATACGTGGACTTTATAAGTACCCTGCCGTGATAGGTCAGCAGAGCCCTGAATGGGTCAAGGTGACAGGCTTCTCAGCTACAGCACAACCTGGATGTTCAGACACGTGTCAGCCTTGTGGATAGTGACTATGCCTAAACCCCAAAGTGTCCAAGTTGATCCCCCTTGGAAATGCTGTTGAGTGCATTTTCTAAACCATGACCTCAAAATTATTTTCCATAAGTAAATGATTATATCTTCTTTTTTTTCCAAGTTATTTGGATTTGGCATTTTGTATACAATGAAATTAGACTTGACTGGTGATTACCCTCAGTTTCCATCAACAGGATGATCATATAGGATTCTGTCATACATTTCTCAGCCACTAGATGGTGGCGTTGTATCTTTGAGGAGGAAACAGAGCTCCGCTACCACTCCCGGTCACCAGAGGGCACTGTATGCAGCTCACAACTCAATCCCATTGTCTTCTCTCACACGAACGTCTCTGTATTGATAATAATACCGGGACTTTTCCCACGCCCCGCCTTAAATTCACTCCGACAAGCACGGTCTTTCTATACACTGGAACTAGTTAGATGTCTGTTTCCAGTGGAGAATTCTGTTATTTGTTTATTTTTGTTTTATTTCCCAGGACATGTAACACAGTCAATCAACTGCATGGGAGAAAATAATGACTGGGCCTTTTAAACCTTCCTCTTTGTCCCCCTGATCTGTTGTGTGTCTCTGTCAGCCCCAACCAACATCTGCCTCTCTTTCCTCAGTTTGTCTCTCTGCAGAGGACTAGACAGTATATTACTAACAACATAAGCAGCCTTTCTTTACTGTAGTATTATTATTATTATTATTATTAGTATTATTAGTATCATCATTGTTGTAGTCACACCCATTAGCTGTCATGCATCAGCCAATCTACAGTTATGACACTATCGATATACTATAGTTAAAGGATAGTACAGCTTAGGTATAGCCGTGGGTATCTCCAGTTAAGGTGTACCTGCACTTGTCCCACTTTAGTTATATTACCCTATAACTATACATCAAATTATACCATCATACAAACATAGATGTCACACTGTAGGTGTCACACAACAGGTGTATATCTCTACACAAAGCTTACTGTAGGAACACTTTCAGTAGCACATTTGTGTGTGTGTATCTATGTTTTTGTATACTTGTGAGTTGTGGTTGTGTGTGTGTGCGTGCATGTCCATATGTATGAGTCTATGTGTGTGCTGGTGCATATGCTTGAGTCTGTGCGTGTGTGCGAGCGTGCATGTGCATATGTATGAGTCCATGTGTGTGCTGGTGCATATGCTTGAGTCTGTGTGTGTGTGTGTGTAGGTGGTTAAGTGAACAGAATGCATGGGATCAGGAGGTGAATGGGGCTGTATGGTCACTGTCTGGTGGCTGCTTCCAGCTGTAGGCGTACGCATCTCCCAGTTTATAGATCCAGGATGAGAAATTCATCTCTGGGCCAATTACAGTCCCATTCTTGTCGAGCTGTGCTTTGGGATGTATTGTTTCAGTTGCATTTGGCAAAGTGACGAAACCCACCAGGAGCTCTAACAAACATAAGATAGGCAACGTGGAACATGATTAGACAAACAGAGACTAGCCTACCAGCATTATGCCAAAAAGTACTGCACTCTAGGTGCCACGATGGCACATTGCATGTCAGCAATGCAGTCCCATTATTAGTTTTGTTTTTACTTCAGTAAGTATAGAGCCTCCTGATCTACCTCCAGCTGCCATTTTCTCTCACCACAACTAGTTTAGTTCAAGAAGGAGACTGAATGAGTATCTGTCCAATAATGCCATAAGATGCTGATGAATTTAGAATGAAATTTCAAGTGGTTGTATCACCCTGAAAAACTATTGGCTTCAACTTTTCTCTTTTTCATCTTTCCTTACTTCATTTCGGTCTGTGCTTTTTCACTCGAACTCTTTCTCAGTCAGCTTTTCTGACTCTGAACCAAAAAATTTTTCTGTCTTAGTTTCATTCCAGCAAATCATGTCCTCAGTCGTAGGCACACTAATATATAAGAGCAGGAAGTACTTGTATTCCCTGTACTTTAAACATTTTACAGAAACACACACACAGTTTCTTCATTGTTCTTCACCTTTATTTTAGTTTTTTGTGCTGTTTCTGTATATCTTGATATTGATCTACAGATCACATTAACAGTGAAATTTGTGTGTCATCTTTCTGTAGTGTCACAGAAAATTCAATAACAGAAACTGAATGCACCCCATCAACCCCCTGTGCCCCATCCCCCACCAGAAGCCCTGGCCTTTGATGCCATTCACCTTCTTGTTTGGGTAGGGGAGACGGGAGCTGGTTATGTGTCTGACTTCCTGTCATGAGTCATGAAAAGAGGAAGTAAAATTTGTGTCTGAGACCTGATGCAAGGTACGTTTTTGCATTTAATTTGACCTTAAGTGTGACAACCACATGTCTGAGCAGAGCTGATCATAACTCTTACCTGCTGCCTGTCTCTATTTGAACATCAGCATAGGGAAGTAGAGTGAAGTGGAGTGCAGTCATTTCATTTGACAGATAACCCTGTGTGTGTGCGTGTGTGTGGGAATGCGTGCCTGTGTGTATGTGCGTGTGCTTGGGTATTTGTGTATGTGCATCTAGGTATGTATATATGGGTGTGTGTATGTAGATATGTATATAAGGTTGTGTGTGTTTGTATCAGGATATATATATATATATATATACATATATATACATACATATATATATATGGGCACGTGTGTGTGTATCTGGATATGCCTATGTGTGCTTGTGTGTGTGTATATATGGATATGCATATATGGGGGTGTGTGTGCGTTCAGAGAGCCCAACATTATTTCCAGTGCCTTACACTGTAGAGCGAGTCAGCCTCAGCCCCATACTTACACAGACATGTTTACTTTCACAAGAACACACAGATGCTTGGCAGAGGGCAACACACTGATGTCACATGAGGGCATATTAGTACCCTGTACTTTCTGCATTTTATAGTCCATCCCTCCCTTCTCTTCTCTATCTCTTTTCTTTCTTTCTTTCTTTCTTTCTCTCTCTTTCTCTGTCTCTCTGGTGAGTTTATCAGACACAAGGTAAAGGTGGGGCCTTTTCTTTAACTATGGCAATGCAACTATGGCAATGCTGATGAAAGTTCAGAGCAGGGATGGGGGGGTGCTGTGTGAGGCTCTGACATCTTTCCCCTATCTGTACATTCGCTCTGTAACTCACTTGTATATCAGCCATAAATCTCCAGAAACACTCACTGTGTCCATTCTCTTCTGTAATTCAGTCTTCCTCCTCCGCCTTGTCTTTCTCTTGTCCATTGTGCCACCATCGTTCTTTCTTCACAATACCTGTGTGCCTTGTCTCCCCCCCCCCCCCCCCCCCCCCCCCCCCCCCCCTTTATTTAATTACATTTGCCAGCACAAACAACCAGTCAGGTGCACTAACTAGCTATGTAATGTCCCGGCCACAAGAGGGCAGCATCAGAGTGTTATTATATGTCTTCGGAAATCCCTGGCAGTACTGTCGTTGCTGAAATTACTGGGAATGTTGTGATTTACTTCTGGAGTTGGGGGACAAGATGAGTGACATTGTGTGTGTGTGTGTGTGTGTGTGTGTGTGTGTGTGTTTCATTTGTCTGTTTCTTGTGTTCCTGTAAGCATTGTTTCAGCGTGCGCACTCATCTGTGTGCTGGTGCATGCATGCCTGAGTTTCAGAGTGTCGCTGTGTGTAAACTGGTGCATCCATACAAGAGAGAGCATTTCCCACAACTAAGTAAAAAAAGGCCCTTGCATATTCCTTTTCACTGTCTGCCACTGTGTTCTGACCAAATCATCAATCTCACATCAAATCACGTAAGATAAATAACCACACAACTAAATCAAAAAACAATGTAGGCACCACTATGGAAAAAAGAAAAACATTTTAATTACAGAAAAAGACCAAAAAAAAGTAAAGTATTTACTTACAGAACTGCATGTGCAATGTGCATGCCACAGCGTGGGTTTAACAGTCATCTTCAGGAATAAAAAGAATAATATGAATTAAAAGAAAAAATATATATATAAATATAGATAGATGTTTTTAAAAGCAACATGTTCCTTTTTTCCTTCTATTTTTAAAAACAAAAAAATGCAAAAAAAGACAAAAAAAATTTAAAACAGCAAAGTGACTTTGGTGAGAATCAAAGGCGGTTTGTTTCTATTGCCAGCTGTTCACTGCAAACCCGGAGGTGAGACAGACACTTCGAGACAATGTTCAGGACATTACTTAAAAAAGAATTTAAAAAAAGAACTCCTGTGGACAAATAAAAAAAGAATAAAAGATTGAAATCAAACTCCCTCCATTTGTTGAGTTGGAGAAGGAGCTGCCTGATGATGTACCCGTTTACTCTGGCTATGAAATCTATTCTCTCTCAGTCTCTCCCTCCCTCTCTCTCTCTCTCTATCTCCTCTCTCTATCTCTATCTCTGTCTCTCTATCTCACACACACACTCTGTCTCACTGCTGTTTCTACCAGTGCATTTTGTAATTCCAAACACAATTCTTCCTAAAGAACCTGAATAAAACCAGAGAGAATGCACTCTGTCTTCTGCCTCCCTTCTCTTCTTTCTCAAAACTCCCTCCCTCCTCTTCCTCCCCCTCCTCTTCTCCACCTCCTTCCTTCCTTCCGGTCTTTTATTGCACTGCTCTGTGTGGCGCTTGTTGTGTTTTGACGGCTGAAGGAAGTTGTCTGCGTGGGTGGAGGGAGGAGTGATACTTCCTGGACATGATGAGGTATGAAATAAGTGGGTATAGTGGATGGATGGATGATGAGGTACGAGTGTGAATGTGTTGTGGAGCCTGATATGCTCACACACTTTATCCAGCGTTGGTATATGCCAAGCAGAGTAATAGCAAACATGTATTTGCTGTGCAGTTCCATTGATTGTTCTGGCATTGATAAATCACAGATGATGTGGGGAGAAGCCAATGACAAAAATTTAACATAACATCCTGACTTAAACCCAATAGAGATGCTGAAGCAGGACCTGAAACAAGCAGTTCATGCTTGAAAACCTACCAATTTGTCTGAATTAAAGCAGTTCTGCAAAGAAGAGCAGGTCAAAATTCCTCCAAAGCGATGTGAAAGTGTTTTGTTGCAGTTATTGCTGCTAAAGGTGGTTGCAACCAGTTATTACTTTTTCACATGGGTGATATGCATGTTTGATTATTTTTTCATCAAATAAATGTGTTTTAAGTTTACTTAGGTTTCCTTTGTCTATTAATAGATTAGGAAGGGGGCTAATACTTTTTCACAGCACTATGTGTGCCAAGGTTTTAAGATAGTAGAGGGAACTCCATAGTAGAGGCTGATCCAAGTTGGCACTCCCTCCTCAACATTTTAAAGATATATATTATTTAAAGAACTCGTGTTAATAATACAAATTAACGAAATGATGAACTCAAGAAAACAAAATGGGTCGTAATTTAAATCATTATTTTTGTTATAATTCGAAAGTAATACTGACCTCTCTCGGCCGAAAAACACATAGCAGGAGATAAATCAACTTGCCCCCGACGAGTTTCTCCTAAGGAACAAAAACTGGCGCTCCTGTTTAAAAAAAAAAAAATTATTCTTATTCGCGAGTTTCTCCTAAGGAACAAAAACTGGCGCTCCTGTTTAAAAAAAAAAAAAATTATTCTTATTCGCTCCTCAAAACTCAGTTATTTTAAGATGTAGCTCGATCATAACTCGCTGAAAAGACATACCAAGCCCTAGCTTGGATTGAACAACAGCACTGGCAATTAAATTACAAGCCCCTCCCTTTTTATATTTTACTGTGGTCAACGGAACAGGTATGAGGTCTAACGATAATGAGGCTATATTAGTATTTACTGATGGAGTGTGGTTACGGATTTCATTTTAAGGTATTCAACTTATTTTTATTTGCAATTTTTCTTTCAGTTATAGTCTTGATAGTTTTTATTGAGAAATAACTATTCAAATTGTTGTACACTGAACGAGTTAATTTGCTACTGTTGTTAACTAGTTAGCAAATGCTAGTTAGCTAACATAACAGTTAGCAAGCTAGTTTTGGTGCTACAGCATGGGTTAGAGTCGTGTCTGACAATAAATATTCACTTTCTCCGGCCAGCTTAACTTAATTTGTTTCCATTTGTGGCAGACCATTTGCAAAGAGATGACAGCGTTCAGTTCAGAAGAGATATTAACGTTACCCCTCCATGAAAAATACGGAAGAGTTTAATTGAACGCTACCCGAAGCTGCTATAACAGAACACGATCCAAAGCTCAAGTAAGTTCTGAATCCGAAGTAGGCCTAAGTTACTGAATGCTTGAGGTTGGCAGTTTGGCCTCTAGCGTAATAATGATGTGGTATAATCATCTTGCAATGCTTGCTGCTTACGTAGCAAAAGGTTCAATGACATGGCACCTTGAACGTGATAACGTTAACTGCTAGCTAGATTCTAATGTGGGTCTGCACAGAGACCTGTTACTCGTTACCTCTGCAATGATGGCGCCCCAAGACGTTTCCGTGTTGACCGTAGATTCCTCCCAAGAGGGTGTGTTCCACATGCAACCAAAATTTGAACTCGCAACGAAAATAGTATACGTATTTCGTATTTTGTTTCCAATGCAGATAGTTTTGCTATCAATTAATTAATATTTGATCTCAAAACGTAAACTGTATTTTCACGTTCAGTTAAATATTTTGGATTTCAGTGTGTAAAGGTTTGCTTGCATAATGAAGACACAAATGACACTCCATATAGAGGCACCATTCTAACTAAGACAAGACAAAAAACAGATGGTTGTGCATCTGCTTCAGAAAGATGTGTCAGAAGAAGTGAAACTGCTAAGTGGAGTCAACCCCATATCTTGGGAGAGACGTGTCATGATTTCACATCATGCCACACGATAAGTTATTTGGACATATTCACCTGAAGCTTGACTAGAAATAGTGGCAGTTAAACTTCCTCTTCAAGAACTCACTCTTGAAATGAAATGAAAGAATAACCTGAGTTAATCTGATTTGTTCTGGATGGTTAATTCTGTTGTACTTGCTAAGACTCGGTGGTAAGATCTATCAGGCAGGACTGAACTGATATTTATAAATGGCTTTTCTTACTTTATGTTCAAAGCACCTTTCCAAATAAAAGAACACTAAGTAAAAATCAATAAGACATGGCCTACTTGAGAAAAAGGGTGGTAAAGCAGTGTTTTAAATAAATGTGACATTGCAGGTAAGATAAACTTTAAATAGTACATGCACTTAAAGGCACTTGCCAGGGGTTAGACTAAAGTAGCTCATCCATGTAAAACACTGAGAATTGTTCTATTTTGTCGAATTACTTTTAATTAAAATGTTATTAAAGTACAATTTATTGTTATACTCATGGAGGACTTACAAGCTCAGGTAATGAAATATGAGTAAGGATCAGAATCGAAAGCAAGTTTTTAAAAGGGACTTAAAAGTAGATGCCATTTGTGCTGCTCTTATCAGGTCTAAGGTTTTGGGCCCTGCCACAGAGAAGGTTTGGTCACCTTTAGTTTTTATAAACATGTAAACAGTCTAAATAGATACTAAATAATACAAAAATGCACATTTTTAGACAAAACGGGTAGCTGTGTTCATAGTGGTAGGCCTGGTGTAGTACTGCTATTAGGGTGACAGGCTAGCCTGAGGCTTCTTGCTAGCGTTGTTCAGTGTGGAGTTGCGTACAGACTGCCTAATTCCACCTAGCCAACACTTGATGTACACAAAGCCGAACTGACACACACCACTCATGCCTTTCCCGTCTCTCTTCTTGCTCCTTCCTCTTCTCTTCCCGTATCTCCCTCCCCCTTTTTTTAACCACTTTATTGTTCCCAACTTCTCCCTAAACCATAAACTCAACCCAACCCTCCACCCCCACCCCTCACCCCCCCCACCCCCCAAATAAATCTTCCTCTGTGGTCCCTCTGGACTCCTCCCCTTTCCTAATACCTTCCTGCCCCTCACACTCTTTCCTTGTGTGTGTCCCTTAAAACGTGTGTGTGTGTGTGTGTGTCTTTTTTGTGATGGAAATAACATTGCCAAACCTGTTCTGTCACAGTGTTTACATAGCGGCCCAGTCACGCCAGGATTAACAGCATGTCACATTCGACTTGACATTGTTTCCAGGACAGCCAATCGGCTGCACATTCCTCGAGGTAGCCAACCCCCATTCCCCCCCTTCCCCCCCGACCCCAGTGTCTGTTGGCCAGATGTGTGGGTGTACGGTGGGTTCTGCCCTTGTCCTGTTCTATAAATACTCAGTATGCATTCCTGTGCATCACTCGCTTCCTGCTTCCTCTCCATTCGGATACAGAAACGACAGCAGACCGGATTAGCTCACCGTTCACAAATTCTGATGTGCGCACACACACACACACACACACACACACACACACACACACACACACACACACACACACACACACTGACATACACAATATTTTCACGAAGCACAGTCTCACACCACAAGCTTGTCTCTATTGGTAATCTAATAGCATTTGCTGTAACTGAGAGGGGTAATATAATTTTGTAAAGCCTAAATAAAAGGTGCCCCTCAATACTTTGTTCATGGTGTTTATGTGCATCTCACATCACAGATATTCTGATGAACATCGCCTTATTTTTACTTGGAAGGACTGTGCTTATTATCAGACTACAATGTTGGTGATTTCTTGCTTTTTTCAGAGTTCTCATTCGTCCATCCATTCAATTTGTAATGCCCTGTAACTCTGTTATCTGGCTATTTGTAACACAGTTTTATGTAATGGCACTATTTATGGGGAAGTCCAATTCCAGTCAGTGTGAACTTACAAACGTTCAAATAGAAGCTGTTTCTAAGGTGTCACCCGCTATTGCGACACGGTTTTAACATTGATGACTTCATTCTGTCACATGGTATTGCTGTGAGCTGGCAGTGTGTTGTAAAACTCAGGGAACTGGGCATGTTACCAGGTTTGAATCCCAACCGCGCCAGTGTTATTTCTTTGAACACAGTGCTTGACCTGAATTGCTTCACTGATATCTGTGTAAACAAATCATACATAATCTTCTGGAAAGTAGGTCTTGCTTAGTAAGACTGTCTGCCATACAATTGGATAGTAACTAGTCATGCACACTTGCTTTCTGGTTGTACTGTTCACAGCACCATTAAGTATTGTTACTAATTTATGTTACTAAACTTATAAAGCAACTTGGACATTAATGGAAGCTTGTTAAACTGGTAGTGCAATCCTTTGTAATAAGTTATCTGTTAACATGAATTTGGTTGCTTATGTTAACTAATATAGAGTAACATATTCATCTGCCCAGGACTTGAACAAATGTGTTCCCTTGATGAAAAAGCTCTGTATTTAACAGTAATTATAATATTCACCATTGGTGTGTGTGTGGGGGGGGGTCTCTATGTGTTTTCTCATTTGACTTTGCTCCAACGTGCTATTTGTTATTTCTATTACAAGCTTGGCAAGTCAGTTTTAATGCTGTTGCTGGAATATATGTATCTGTTTTTATATTTTTGGCCTTTATAGAAGATGTGTAATCGATAAGTTTCTCTGGCTGCTGCTTCGCTGTTGTATCAACAAGTCTCCCCGTGAATACTGTCTGTGCCCATTGCCACCTCAAGCTTAAATAACAAACAATGGGGATTATTTGCTTTATAGTGTACCTCTTGTGTGATTTAATGGTGAGTCAGTGTTTTTTCTTTTTACTGTGCGAGTCGGTAGGTTTAGTCAATCTGCCACTTCAGTAAAGGAAGTAGCAGGGTAACTAATTTCTGGTAAATGACTTCGGTATGAGTAATACGAAAATATTTTTAGTTGTCACAGAGTTCCGCAACTTCGACGGGAAATCACGCGGAAATGACTAAAGAGTTTAGTGTTTTACGGCGGCCCTTTGTTTTGAGTCGAGTAAATTTTCAAGCGCAGTCGGGGGGGGGGGGGGGGGGGGGGTGAGCCTGCAGCTGTGAGAATACGGATGACACCCCCGCGGCTGGCGCCGAACGCCACTTCCTGCCTTCCGTAAAGACACAGCCCAACCCCCGAGTGATATTCGTCATATTTACGTGTGCCGACACCTATCCGTCCACCGAGCAGAGTCGAATAACCGGTTAGCTGGGTGGAGTGGGTTTCTGCAAAACGAGATTTGCGAGCAGCCGCCTTTCATACCATCTGAGCGCAACAGGCGTGGTGCTGGAATAACTACAGGGTGTTTCTAAGGAAGAATGCCGGCTACAGTAATTAACAACAGCATTTTCGACCCCAGGGAAATGATGGTGGGCTACCGTCGAGCTAGGATATACTGTATATGTATTTGTCAATACCGAATTGTTGGCTTCGTGAATCGCAAGTGAAGTGCGGTTGTAAATCGTCTAGGTCCGTATAACGGCAGCTACTGAATGGTTAATACATGGATGATGAATGACCAAAGCCCCACACAATAAAGGCTTTGGTAGGCTCATAGAACTAGGAATGAAAGTGCGAATAAAACAATCACAAAGATGTCAGTTGCAAAAATAAAGATTTGTTTTATTGTTTTGGACTGAGGTATTTGGTTACACAATAAAACTATATCAAGAGCAGCATCGAGTAGGAAAAACACACAGTGAACCTTCCCGATATTGATTTATAAAATGTCCCATAGGGACCAAAGTAAATACACACACCACCGGTCTGCCTGGACCAATGGACGTTCCTAGTATACAGCAGATGAGGCGCACTGGATTAACAGATGTCAATTAGTTTCACAGTCCAAATGTTATATAGGCCTGCGTAAGGCCATATTAGGGGAAGTTGGCCGAGACGAGGTAAAGTCCCTCCAGGAGATAACAATGGGTTGCCTCCCCCGCGGGGCCCCTGCCGGCTGCACGTTGGGTGGGGGAAGGTGTCGGCTACTTGCGGAAGTTTCTCAATCCAGTACTGAGTCATACAACCGGAACTGCCACGAGCTGTCATTCTTCTTCACCTCCGTATCTCCGCACAGGGTATTCCATGGGCCCGGAGACTGACCACAGCTCTGGCTTACTTGGCGAATAGTCCAAAGCAGTTTCCTGCTTTCAGGTCAGATTGTTCTGATTTGCAGTGCTCCCCTCCTCAACACCTCTGATCGTCGCTGATGGGCGACATTGTGGTCAGGGAGTCACACTTCCAGGAACCCCAGGCTCGGTTTTTCACACCATTGTCTGACCAGTCTGCGATTACACCGAAATCACCCCGATTCCTGAGCTTTAAATTAGTCGGTAATGTCCCAGTGCTGTCTGCTCAGAACGCCGCGATGACCTGGGATAGCGGTAGGGAAGTCAGAGCAGTCATGGCTCGATTGCAGTTCGCAGAGTTGCTCCTCAGTGCGGTGCTCCGAATGACCTGATTCTCTTCCCCCACTTCCATTTTCGCCCTCTTGCTTGGCAGGAAGTCGGGCTCGGCTGTCGCCTTGCCCCGGCGTTTTCTAGAGTGGCGGTCAGGTCCCAGAGAACGGAGATTCTCCTTGTTCTCTTGACTCCTCTTAAAGCCAGCTGAGGCTGCCTTACTTTCGCCCTGGCACGGCTTGTCCTCTCCAGGCGAGGCCACCGGTGCGCAGTCAGACGTAGAAGTCTCCGCCTTGGCGTCGCTCGTATCCATTGCTTCATCGGTCGATAGCTGCTGTGGGTCAGAAGAAGTGGTTTTTGCTTCGTTCTCGCAAGCCATGTGAACAGAGTGGTAGATGTCCCGGGCGGACTTCATCACGAGCGTAAGAAGAAGGCTTCGGTGAAGCCGCAGTCCACCGCGCTGGGAACGCGAGCTGTACAGTTTTCCTAGAGCCTGAACCATGATCCGCTTTGCCTCTGTGCTGACATCCATTTCTTTGTTTTTGTGTACTGTGATTTCAAACTATTGAAATTCTTTCAGTTCTTTTGGATGTCAACTTTTTCACTTTCACTTCACCTTGGTACTTCGCTGTTTTAGAACTGTTTCACTACCACGTCTCCTTAACAGCGCCGAAACATTGACGTCCTGTAGGGTGCGGGGCGCGATAATATAGTAGCACTGACGTCAGGGGTTTACACCAGCGCGTGATTGACAGTTGTACTCCGCCAATGGCTCGGCTCGGTTATACCTTAAGTTATTACAAGAAGGCGTAGCGCTGTAACGTTAATAAAACATATGGTGCAGTGTGCCCTGTGACGGAACATATCGCTATACTAATTAGTAGTTTTTGTGTTTCTGTGGACCAAATTGTGGTTTGATTTTGATCATAAACGATGTAGGAATTCTCCATATAGTATTGTCGACCTTCCTTTCCTGAAAAAAAATAGTTTAACACGACTGAAACCACTCAATGCACGTTTTCATTAAAATATGAAATGCACTTTTGTAAGTCGCTTTGGCGAAAAGCGTCTGCTAAATGATTGAATCGGAATTATTGTCAAGAGACTTCTTGCGCTGTAGACTCAATAAAAAAATGTTGAAACGAGGGTACAAAACACCACTGTGTAATGTATGAAGAATGAGCAAAACCCAGTTCACGCTTGCAAATTAGGCCTATGTATATTTATAATGTAGCCTATATTACTACAAAACACCAACCTAAATACTTCTGTACACGTGCGTCTTGTAGCCAGTGTATTTATTGTAGGCTACTTAAATTTATTTTGGATAGGCAGCATTGAAAAAGGGCATGCACTGCGTTTCCAGTTCGTTTATAGAAACTTGAGCTCGTAAACTTTAAAATGTGTGCAAAGAATTTGTGGATACTTTTTTTTTTTTGATGGACCATTCAAAAGGTTGCAAATGAAACCTGTTATTTCCCCAGGGAATTTTCTCAACGACGTAAGACGATAATGTCCATATAAAGAACATCCGGTGGATTCCCAGGGCGCCGCTGTGGAAAATCCATGACGCGTGGGTGGTAGTACTTCCCTTACCATATTTAGTGGGGGCGGTGCTTATAGCTCATAGCTGCTGTCCTTATATGGTATCACCGGACGCGCCCAACTTCCTCTGCTCAACTACGGAACAAAAACCGGTTCAAAGGAGTGTTCAAATTACGGCGGATATAAATCTGCCAGGGTATTAATAGTACAGGAAATCTCACGAGACACACATCTGTCTTCAGGCATACTTTCTTTACTTACTACCATTATTAGTCCAGTAACAGTCTCTCTGTCCAAAAGCCTTTTGCTTCTAATCTGTTTGTTTTGCAGCTGTACAGCTATACTGAGTCCACACTGTGATGCTGTTGTCAGTCAGTCACTGCTACCTTATATTAAGTCTTCAGATTTCTAGTTAATTGGTTATTCATGAGAAGAACGATTGAACACAAATCGTTTTTTCCTATATATGTGTATATATTTTTTCTATATCATTTTTTTTATTGTTAACTCTCATTCCTACCTGTTTTTCTTCCTCACACATCTTTTGATAACACTGCCTAATTTTACACCAAATTTTTCCAGGTGTATTCCGTAGATGTGGGCAATAAATTGTCTTCATTAGCTGAGCTTGAAGGCTGTATGATACCCAGCATGGCCACCAAACAGCTGATCCCTGCATGCCAGTAATAGAATTCATTCATTGGTCTCTGGTGGAGCACACTTAACAGGCACTTCCTGAACATGAGCACAGAGCGCATGCCACAGACAGCACCAGGAAAAAAAAACAAATCGAGATCAAAATCTCATTTGCAAGGGGGACCTGACATAAAACACGAAGTTACACAGAACAGTTGACAAACGAGTTACAAACATCAAATGGGGAATGAGACCGCAGTATAACAGTAATTAAAAAGTAATTAGCGTTTCCACCTGAAAACACAAGCCCTCTCTCCCTTTCTTTTACAGGTCCTAGCAGGTATTTTGTGTGGGTCTCGATGGTGGCATTACTTTGAGTATAACTTTGCCCTCCTCTCGCCCTGGTCTTGTCTGCTTTCCATGTTAATTGCACTTTTAGCCAAAAGAATGTGCCAAATAACAAAATTGTAAGTTCATAAATGCATACGACTTCGTCCAAGTTCTGAGTCTTGCCCAGCCAGAGCAAACGTAGCTTCACAATGCGTCTTTTCCCGAGACTTTTCACTGCATCCCCAACCCCTTAAGTTCTCTCACACGTATCAGCAGTTTGCGTGTGAAAAATATTCGCTTGCTCTTGCATGTTTTTTTCCCTGCTGATTTCTCTCCCATTTGCCACATGTATCAGGGAATGCTTCTAGATGTGCGTAAACTAGCTTTCTGAGCTGTCGATTTCATGCCTTGCAAAAAAACATGCAACATGACTGGTACATCTGATAGGCACAATTTCTAGATGTGCCGTTTAACATAAAGTAGCTAACAAACCACAAGCCATTTAGACTGAAAGTCTTTCATTTCGATGCCCCCCCTTTCTTGGGAAAGTATTATATACACAGCGCTTGCTGAAGAACATACTTTTATTACATACAGTAAAGTGTGACATTCAGGAGTCATTTAATTTTGCTCACGTGAATCTTTTTGTTTGTTTTCACAGATTCCGTTTGCACGCACACACACACACACACACACACACACACACACACACATAAACGCACCCAGACACACACACACACACACACGCATATGTACACACACAAGAAGATAAATACACCCACAAGCAGATAAACAAACCCACACACACACACACCCACATGCACACACACAAGCAGATAAACACACACACGCATACGCACACACATTCCAGCAGCCATATGTTAGCTCACGCGAAGTGAGCGGGGAGGGGGATGGGTTCGCGTGACCGGGCAGCATCAAGGAATGCGTAAGGGTTGGGATGGAAACGAGGGAGGGGACTGCAGAGGAGAAAGAAAGAGGTGCCGGGGGCGGGGGTGGGGGCGAGGGTGGGTGTGAGGAAGGAAACAGAACACTTAGCGATATGTGGGGAGGAAGGAGGGAACGGAGAGAGAGAGTGAGAGGAATCACGCAGAGGAGTTATGGTCTGCCGGATTCAAACGTCATCCGGGGTGAAATTATTCCCTGAGGCTAGCGCTAGCGTACAATTACAAACATGACTGTGAAAGCCCTGAGCCCAACCCAAACAAGCTCCCCCCCACACTTATAAAGGCTTGCACCATTACCCTGGTGTTCAATGAGAGGGAAGGCGTGACTCCTAAGAACCAAGAACTCGCAACCCTCCCGAAGATGAGAGAATTATCTTTTATTTGTCATGGCAAATGGCCACTGCACTGCCCTAAGTCCAGTGTTAGTGTCAGTTCTCTGTGAGCGTGTATAGCAAAGCAATGCTAAGTGATGCATGGCTTACTCACACAGGGGGTAATGTATGGTTTGTGATCATCTGGACTTGCACATTAGATTTTTTTGGTTTTTGTGTGATGAAGGATATTGAGAGTTCTTCAGTTTTACTTGTTATCTATTTGCACAGATTGATGAAAGGGAAACTTGATATTTATGTATGGCTCTGGAAATGTGGTCAGGGACTGTGTGATTCTAAAAATATACCAGTGGCTATACGCGGCGTCACTTCGCACGTTTTTCTGTGCACATCCGTCAGTCTCCTTACTTCCCTTTATCTTTCATTTCCCTTTATCATTCTTTCCTTCCTTTATCCCTCAATTTGTCCTTTTTTCTCTGAGCAGCAGTAGTGCAGTAGTCTACCTTTGACTTAAAACCTTCTTAATGTGTGCTGATTAAGCATCAGATTAATGCGATTCGGGGCCAGGAGACAGAAGGGGGAGGGGAGGGAGGCTGTAGAGCTGTAGAGCAGCCAAGCACCCCCTCCTCCAGCAGAGGGGAATCGAGGTGAGAACATTCACCCCTGTGTCTCACACAGAGCTGCCTATCAGGTTTTAATCCTGCATCTGCACCTGAGGGATTTAACCTGCCTGTGTTCATTTGGATTTATTTCAGACCTGAAACACACTTGAAATGCTTTAAGACGCAGGTAAAATCTGAAACAGGAAAAATCTGAAACAATTTTCTGGGAGACACGTTACTAACTGAATCATATAGTCGCACGACAGCATTCTCTTCCGAAGCGCAGGGCATCAGCGCCTTTTGTTCAACAGCAAGGGAGAACATGATGTTCTTTCACTCAGCTCTGTGCAGCCCCCTAGTGGGAACAGCGGGGACCTGAACACATTTCTGCCCGGGCCTCATTAAAATTTCATCATTTCCTGATGTGGAAAGCTGTCAGAGGTCATAAATGAGAGGGGGGCGTGTAATTTCCGAGCTGGCTGGCTGTTCGGAGGGGTTATCTCAGGCAACGAGGCCAGGGCCTCCAGCTCCAAGCGCCCACTCAGCACTGGGAGAAAAACAACGGCTGCGTTTTTTTCTTTTTTTAACCATCGGCTGCACCCGTGCAGCAGCCTTCCAACCCCGTCCCACCGCTCGCAGTCCTAGAGCGCGCCCCGCCATCGCGGCTCCCAGCCCGCGTGCTCCCAGCCCGCGCGCTTCCAGCCCGCGCGTTTCCATTAGGGAATCGATGCACCGTGGGATTGCAGCACTTTCTTCTGCGATACGGCGTTGATGCAGTGGTATGAAGTATTGAAGTTTTATCTGAATATACACACGCTTCATAATGCACGTTATTTTTCGTTATGATTGTAGTGCACGACGCGGGGGCGGAGAACCGGCCTCCGTGGAATCATATGGCCGCACATCGCATCTCTGGATTGTTCCGTTTATGCCACGGCAGGGTTGCCAGCTCTCACGCTTTTGGCATGAGACACATGCCTGGCATGAGACACACACGTCAGGCCAAATAAAGAGAGCCAATTAAAAACAAAGCTGCTCCCTGATCAAACAAACTATCGACTGGCTACCTGTCTTTCACACCATCCCCCGTGCACGAGTCTCACCCTTTTCAGTGTTTATTTCTGTTTTTTCCCCCCTAAATTTAACTTATCCAGCTGAAGAGGGAGTTCATTTTCACAAGTGAAAGTTTTAAATGAAATGAACTGATGCAAGGCTTTTTTTATGGGTGTGATGGGTTTAGGAGTATTTTTTCCTTAGGTGTATGATTTCAATTTCTTATTGCAGTTCAATGAGAAACAAGTGAATAAAAATAACAATGTAGCACGGGATCTAATCGCAATACTTAGTGTTTCGCAAAAACATAAAGAATCGCAGTAATATGGTATCGTGTGCGAAGTATCTGGATTATATGGTATCACGAGGTGCCTGGTGATTCCCACCCCTGGTCTCCAAGGTTGCACCAGCTCCAGCTTTTTCCCAAGGCCCGTAACCACAGGGAATTATGGGATTCACTGAGAAAGCAAAAACTAAAAGGAAAAACTTTCCCCCCAGTTTCTTCATTCATTCCAAGCGGCAGCCCCAGGGTCTGCTGAGTGCAGGTGTATGTAGCGCTTTCTGCACTTGCTTTCACGGGTACTGACTGGCCGATGCCTTTGGTCCAAAGCAGCTAACAAGACCACTGTGCTAAACGGCACCAAGTCTAAGATCCCGTGGAACACGGCGGACGGCAACATGCGCGATACTTAGAGCGAAGCCAATCGGACTGATCAGCCTCCACAGCAGAGAAGAGCGACCGCGTGAGCAGAAACGCGACACGGACCTCTTAGCATCAGTCAATGTTACGGCATAAACCGAAGCTACTTAAACAGACCGGGCACATCTGGCGGAGACCAGCGCGGTCGAAGCGCTGTCTCTGTCGCGCAGGCGACGCGTTAAAACCCGGGAGTGAGATCATGTTCTTTTCATGATTCAGCTTATCCTCAGGAACAGCTCTGAAAGCGCTAGGTCTGCGTTTGCAGATTTGTCAACCGAAAAAAACTGAAAAAGCCCTTTCCTCTCTCTGTGGCACAGGGCCACTTTGGCAGCTTCAAAGGACAGGATCAGGTCCGATCCTGTTTTCTCCATGTGTGATGCCATATAACCACAGGACTCCAAAGTTTAAAGACCCAGTCTTGTGAAATAATTGTTATTATTATGTGGCACTTTACAGGTCTGTTCAAAAGTTATCAGCATTATAAAATGTTCCCTGTATTTTGGTTCTGTTTTTGAGATAATATAATTAGAAAGCTTGTGTCATCAATTGTCTGGTGTAACACGATTTCTTTCACGGAGCCATGAAGTTAAAACATGTTTAATGTAATGCCATGCAACAGTTTTTGCCTCCTGGCTGAAGAATTACATTAATTAGCAAATCCAGGTGACTGGAACAAAATACTGGGGAGGACATTTACTCTGACTCTGAACAGGGATTTTTCACTTCAGGTTTTTTCTCTCCACCTCATTTCCTGAAAACCTGACTTTTTGGGGATGTAAGGCTCAGCGATATGGGGGAAAGCATTTAGCCCCTCAGTTTTCCCTCAGTACTAGAGAGAGTAGTCCACCTCTGTACTGAAGCCCGGGCAGTGAGAAGATTGCGACTCGCTGCGGACTGCGCGCGCATTGCAGGTTCCACACGTTAGGCCGTTCCTATGACGGGCGTGTGAGAGCACAGGCAGAAACACCGCGAGGTTCTGGGAGAGACCGCACAGTCGCTGCCCTTCGGCTAAAACCGCTCTCAGAGTTGTCACGCTCTCTGCGTGCGTTTCTGTTCCTAGAAACCAGGTTCAGCCTTAACAAACGCACGACAGTCTCGTGACTCGTGCTGCCGGCGATGACATCACGCACCCGCACTGGGTAAATGAGCTCGTGCACTCTTGAGCAAGGTTCAGGGTAAATATCCACCAGGGTGACAGAACAGCGCACAGCTGTCCAGTTTTGGGTTCCCCAAAGGGATTTAATTTCCAATGTGCAATTTGTAGGTTAGCATTTAAGCAGTTTGTGGATTCCTTCACATGTCCTTACATGTTCGCTCTAGTTTTTAAGACACCCTTCTGTGTTTGTGTTGCTTCGTTTCACAACATAACTACACGAAACCTTGAGGCGTTAACTGGGACGTGTTCCACACTAAGCCTAAGTCCGATACATCTTACTGCTTCTGTAGGACTGCACTATTCATGCATTATATCAGCATGAGCACAATATCCAATGCAGTCTGGCACAGAAGTGGAAAAGGAAAGCCAACTGTACACTCTGAAGTAGCTTTCCAATGTGTCCTTCTGGTTCCAACCCTGGTTTGGCCACACATGGCAGACTGTCAGCGGCTCAATCTTTCCTTTCTGCTGTCAGTTTACACCCTTTACATGTCACATAAACATGACCTTATCCTGGGAGCCCTCACGAGTTTTCTCTTTTCTCTTTTGTACATTTTATTTCTTAAACCAGCTCATACTGGACAGACCCTTATCACACAAAAACAAAAATGGAGGGAAAAAAAAAAAAAAAACAACACACATTTGTTACAAACCTTTTATTAAGATATTCAGTTTTCTCTTCTTTTGACTTTTTTTTTTGGTAGTTTTTAATTTTTTTGTTTTTTTACAGTAGTTAATGTGCAATTCTCGTTATCATTGGGTCACAGTCAGGAATTCACAAAGTTATTGGCACTTGGAACACGCGATAAACACTGGCGCTACAGGGGTGACAGCGGGCTCTGACAGAAGATAGACGCTACTGCATTGGGTTTTTGAAAAGCGGTTCTGGATTAATACCTCATGCTGTGAGTGCACAACTAACAATCAAACTTCATTAGTGCTTCTATGTATAATATACAGTATATATATATATGTATATATATATATATTTATTTATATATATAGTCAAAAAAGATCTGCTTACCCCCCCGGGCCATACCAGAGACATGTCGCAGGGATAAAAGACCCAGCCCCCAGCTCCCTCCCTGTGTGTGTGTGTGTGTGTGTGTGTGTGTGTGTGTGTGTGTTTGCCATAACTGTATTAACATCAAGTACTCTGTTGAAGGAAAGGAGCTACAACAAGCCCCTTCCAAGACCACAGAAGGCTAATTAGCAGCTCTGTTCGGTATATTTAGCTCCCAGCCTGAAACAGTGCTGTGATGAGCACTGTCAAATCACATGCTACATTTCGACAAGATATGACAAAAAGCGTGGTGTGTGTGTGTGTGTGAGTGCGTGTGCGTGTGCGTGTGCGTGAGTGCGTGTGCGTGTGCATGTGTGAGTGTGCGTGTGTGTGTGTATGTGTGTGTGGTGGCAGGGGGACCACAGGGGACCCCCCCCCCCCCCCCCACTTCCCACAGCCGATGGGGGGGGGGGGTGATGTGAGAGGGTCAGAGGGTCAGAGGGTTCTCCTGCTGAGTTCTGGTATGCCGGGTCATTACAGGAGAGGAGTAATACGTAATGACTCTGGGTAAAAAGTCTACAGGTTGCTGTCAGCGAAATGCACAGAACTGAGCACTGGGGGGTGGGGGGGGGCGGTACAGGGACTGACAGGCTGCAGTGCCAAGCAGGAAGAAGGAACTGTGGCCTTAACCTCACCTCCCCCAGAGCCTGCCTGGGATGAGGGTGGGGGGTGTGGGGTGTGGGGGGTTAACAATGCAAAATTAATTTTAAAAAAAGACAAAATTATTAACAAAACGGAAAACAAAATGACACATCTTATTGGTTCGTAACCAACCCCACCCCCCACCCTCCCTCCCCTCATTTCACTCCCCTTCACACCGATAGAGGAAAACTGAACAGAAGGTGCCGGGGTTCTCGTTCACAGGCCCAAAGCGGTGAACTCTGACCCAAAGGTGCTTTTTTTCCCCTCTCTAGTAAATGCAGTCCATAGCATGGACACGGACACAACACTCTCCACCCCCATTTCTTATTGGACCGTCACTCCACTTGTCCCGCCTACTTTTTTCTTTTAAGTTTATGACCTTGTCCATTTTGACAGAAGCTATTTTGATGTCACTCAACAACAACAACAATAATAATAAACAGATGGAACTCCCCACCACGAACAGTCCAGGAGAATGACCAAATATTCTTCACCCCACTCAGATCCGTTATGTCTCAGATCCACCTTGCAGTGTGTAAAGCAGGAACAAATATCCTAATGACAGCATAACCAACTGCAGTGACTAAAACGTAAAAACATAACAAAAAAGGTGGATTTGTGTTAATTATTCATTAAGTAGAGTTTCTTTAAAGCCACGTAACATTGATTTGTTCACCCCCAACCTGCTGCCTGTCAGAGGTGCTGCCCCCTGGTGGTGGAGGCTGGAATCACATCTGGCACACTATCACACTGTGCTACAGTACTGCAGCTCACCAGCAGGTGGCCTGCCCAGACCCAGACAGCCACTGACTGCCATGCAATGTCAACTACAGCTTCTGTGCTATACATTTATGCATCTACGTTACAGGTGTATGATATTATTTATATGTATATCTGTATGTACATATTTCTAAAAAAAAAATGGGATACACACAGATATATTCTGATATAAGATGTACTCACTCAAAAAGGTTCATTAAGGATACAAGCTGCATCTTGGATTCTTCAAAGAGGAAGTTGCCCACGGTTTAAAAAAAATGTTCAGCAGTACTCAAAGGGCCCTCGCCTCCAACATGCCCCCACCTCCCATCTCTCAGTTAAACAAAAACTGGCCTGCCGACCAGCGCACAGCCCCCTTACCCTCAGTAACCCCCCCCCCCATCCCCGTAAGCACATAAGTCATCATCTTGCACAATGCAAAAATATGTGGTACTTTTTCCTAAATTATAGTTCCTTTTTTAAAACAAGAATTGGCACCTCTACTCATTAATCTTGACATTCTTAGTTTTTTTTAAAAGAATCTAACACTACAGTACTTAGTCTGCTGAAAAGTAAAAGTGTGTGAAGTCGTACAGAGCTTTCCTAACAGCGCGAGTGTGCGGTACGCCAGCTGCACTGTGTGTGCTCAGAGGCCCCCTCCCAACACCCCCCCAACCCCCCCTCAGTAGCTTGTTCAACCCCCAGCACACACCAGCTCAGGAAAGTCAAACAAACACACACACACACAATCACACACAAACACACACACTGCATGGCACCCTGTGGCTTTTAAGATTTAAGCTGCTCTTAAGGAAGTCAAGTGAGACAGACATCCTGCACCCCCCCCCCCCCAACACGAGAGTCACACACAGACAGAGGCGCACACAGGAGAGTCACACACACACACACAGGCGCACACAGGAGAGTCACACACAGACAGAGGTGCACACAGGAGAGTCACACACAGACAGAGGTGCACACAGGAGAGTCACACACAGACAGAGGTGCACACAGGAGAGTCACACACAGACAGAGGCGCACACAGGAGAGTCACACACACACAGGAGAGGCGCATGGAGGCTTGCACAAAGCCAGCACGCTGATCACGCTGATCACGCAGCCTCTGGCTGGCCGAGCAGCACCCCGCTTTACAGAGGGGTGTGAATGAGACAGACACACCCCCCCACCACCTCACATGACCCATCTGCTGAGCGAGACACACACACACATATACACAAAATGCCAAATGACTGTTCAAAAAAAAGATTAAAGAATAATGCTAGGAGAGCATTTTTTTTATGGTTTCCAATGTTTGGTGTGTCTGTTTGCCAGCTGTGTGTGTTCACTGCTGTTGGTCTTTGAGGGCCTGAATCACTGAGACAGATCACCTCATTCTGTCTGGTGTAGGGGTATAGCTCACAACAAGCCTCAGTGCACACACGGACGCACGCACGCACGCATGCACAGACACACACGCACGCATGCACGCACGGACACACACACACACACACAGCCTTTTTAGCCCTGTGTCCATACACCACCCCCACACAAGCACATAGCGGTGCAGAGTCGAGCTTGTACACAAAACCCAAACAAGCCCACACACTTTAGACAAAAGCAACACCCCACCCCCACCCCCACACAACACAGGACATGATTGCATCAAAACAAACAACCTTTTGTTTTTCTCCATTAAAATGCTACCCACATGCCAGAAAAGGGAAGCACACAGAAGCCCAGGCGTGAACACACAATCACACTTACGCACACACACATACACACACAGACTTCGCACTTGTGCAAGACTCTATAGACCTCCACCTTGTTCTCCACCAAGGGCTACTACAACCAGCACCCAGACACTGACCGTGTTTTTAAGGTGGCAGAGTAACATCCTCAAATCCCCCCCCCCAGACTGCTCACTCAGTACCGTCTCAGGGGCCACCTCACTACCCTTCACCTGCAACACGGTTACCTGTCCATCAGTGTAGCACTCAGTGGGGAATATCTATCCTTCTATCTATATCTCTCTCACCCCCCCCCCCCCGGACCAAGTCTAATGTTGCATTATAGTCAGGGGTGGCCCTTTGACCCTTTTCAGAGCCCTGAAATTTAAAAAAGGCCCTTTTTTGGTAGGCTCACCACCTTGTCTGAGTCTCTCTGGTATACAGCAGCCAAAGTTCTGCCATTGCTTCCGCCACCTTTCCAGGAAGAACCTGTCCCACATGCAGGCATGCAGAGATCCCCAACGAGCCCGGCAGAGCCTACCTCCTTCCCCAAACCCACCACGGCTGCCTGGTGCCCTGACCGCCCCACCGGGGGGGGTGGGGGTGGGGTGGGTGAGAGATGGAGGTGCTAACAGCTCCTTTTAAAGCATCTGTGAGCTGTGTGCAAAGCTAATGCTCACTCTGTCAACTCATGTGTGAAAATCAGCCACATGAAACCCAGCTGTGCAGCTAAACCCCCCCCCACCCATGCAGGGTCAGAATACACGCCTGCCCCCTGCCCCAGAGGTGAGGTTTCAAAACAACATTCTGTTCCCAAGCTGTTAAAAATAACAGTGAGCTTACGCATGTATGTTTGACCCCTGTTGCTGTTCACGGGGAAACAAACCTAAAAACTGTTTAGCCCTGTTATTACAGTCAGCCTTTATTTACATAGCTCAGGAGCACTTCGTGTTGATATAGCCAACGTTGAATGAAGCAGTTTTTTTTAAATATATAATAGTATATACACAACAGTACAATAACTGGGTGATTTATAGTCACGTGAAAAATTAAAGGCTGTTGCATGTGATGATGTCAAGGCCAGGGGTGACGATCCTAAGGCTGACCCCTAACATGATCATTTATTTTATTTTACAGTTACATTATTTGTGGGGGGAGAAGCCTCAGTTAATGCATCCCGAGCCTTTTGAAGCCGAGGTGCTTTCCCTTGATGGCGTTCCGTTACCCAGGT
Source organism: Anguilla anguilla (assembly GCF_013347855.1). Taxonomy (NCBI): domain Eukaryota; kingdom Metazoa; phylum Chordata; class Actinopteri; order Anguilliformes; family Anguillidae; genus Anguilla; species Anguilla anguilla. Next base: position 21,724,150 of record NC_049217.1, read on the forward strand.
GCAAATCTATGACCTTTTCAAAAATGTGCTGCTGCGGAGCCAGGCTCCTGCAGACAGGGGGCGCTGTGGAGCAGGGGGTTGCTCGACTCCTGGTACAGAGACCTGAGGGGAGGGGTCACTGCCCACCATTCCAGCAGCGTGGGACGCACCACCAGGTGTGTTTGGAGTAACTGCTGTCTAAACCGGGCTCCACTGACCAATCAGGGCACTCCGACCGCCTGTCTCCAGGGGATAGTGGACTTCATGTTTCTCAAGGCAGATTTCACTCAGCCCTTTAAATTATATTACGGGGGGTTTTTTTTTTTTTTGGTAGGTTTTTTTGTGGTGCACTCTTCTGCAGCGGCTGATTTCAGAGTTCTCTCACCACTCGTATTCCCATGTGTGCAAAGTGAAAATTTCCCAACTGCAGCACAAACTCATGCTGTAATTACCATATCTTAGCCTAGCCCGAGCTCAAGCAGCATTCCTCTCGGAGTAGCACGCAGTCGTAAGCAGGTATCTCCTGGCCAGGGGTCTGTATGAGGCCACACAGAAACCCCAATATTTCTTTAGTACACACGAACTGTGGGCTGAGCGCACTTTAAATGGATGTCTGAACAGAAAGGGGCAGGACAGCAGACCAGGGCGGTTGTGCATGGCTATGCATGCCCCCCCCCCCCCCCCCCCCCCCCGGGTTCGTCTGTGTCCCGGGTCTCTTGGTAACCCCTGGGACAGCGTTCTGGGGACACCCCTGAGCCCACCCAAAATGGAATCGCACAGTGAAATGAGGCATGTCTTCAAACATCTGCCTACTCTCTCTCTCTCTCACGCACGCACACACTTTCCCTTTCCCTCTCTGAAACACACGCATGCATCCAACAACAAAAAAAAAAAAGATCAAAACAAAAATATTTGGATATGTTTTGCTAATGCAAAAATATTTGCCTTTTGTCACTCACTTAAATTCTTTAGTGGGAATAAAACTTCACAAAACATTTCAGTCCGAAAACGAGATTTTAAAACAATCCCTCTATTTTTTACCCCTCTATACACATAAAATATATATGTATATAGTTAAATATATTTTAAAAATATGTCAGTCTTTTTCCGTCCCGTTTCTTTACAGTCTTCAGTAACCTCTACTCTCTCCTGGAATCCATGGCAATGTTACATACAAAGAAATAAGCACAAATGTTTTTTAAAAAATTTTTAAAGGAAAAAAAAGAAAGAAAATTAAACAAAAACCAAAAAAAAAAAATTATAATCAAACTTAAGAAAAAATGGTCAATTTTGTGGTCGATACGTGAACTTGGGTGGTGGGGAGGGAGAGGTCAGGGGGGTTTGGGAATTCTTTCTGACAGACAGAGAGAGTGACTGACAGACAGACTGACAGATGGATCCACCCAGCTCTGTAGGGCATACGGCCAGCGGGGCTCCTGGAGCCCCTGGCCTCTCTAGTGTTGCTCAGCAGAGGGCAGAATACAATCCCACATCGCAGCCGTACGCCGATACATTCAAAATCAGGACAGTGTTTATCATACATGCTGGCCCCGCCCCCTTCCCCCCGCTGGCCCCTCCCATGGCCCCTCCCGCCCACCCGTCGGGCCCCACCCTCTCGTAAGGGAATGTGTTCTGTCGATTTGGAGAGGGGAAGGGCCGACAAGCACCTCTGAGGGGGCTAACCGACCCCCCCAAGCACTGCGCAGAATGGACCCGCTTTATAAGCCGGCCTGGAGGGGGGCGGGGGGGGGGGGGCCGCAGACTCTGCTCAAGGGGTGGGTTAATCTCTACCTCTGTTTTAAAATAAACATCATCACCCATCATCCCACCCACTCCCCTCCCCCCCAAGCAGGGACATCTCAACTCCGGGTCACATGATTGGCTTTGGGTGGGGGTAGGGATGGGGTGCTATGGGAGATGGGGTGTGTACACAGGAAAGTGGGAGGGGGAGGGGGAGGGGGGGGAGGGTCACTTACTAAAACAAAGTGCTGCCGTCTCCACCCACTCCCTGCAGAGACTCGTTGGAGGCCCCCGCCTCCGCAGAAGCCGCCGCCTCCAAGCCCCCCGCCTCGAACCCATGCTCCCCGCCCATCCCGTCCGCCTCCATCTTGACCGTGTCGGGCAGGAAGCTGGAGTAGGCGTCGCCCTCCGCCATCAGCAGCTTCAGCTTGGGGATCCAGCTCTTCCGCACCACGCGCCGCGCGTTGGTGCACATGTCCGCCGCGATGGCGTTCATCTCGCTCTCCTTGAAGCTCGTGGCGAAGTTCTGACAGTAGACTGCGAGGTGAAGAGCAAAGGACGAGAGAGAGAGAGAGAGAGAGAGAGAGAGAGGGGGAGAGAGAGAGAGAGAGAGAGAGAGAGAGAGAGAGAGAGAGAGAGCCAGAGAGAGAGAGAGAGTCAACTGCACAATCACCAGAAGACAAAGCAAGTTATTGGGTAAGAGGCGCTAGCACTTGACTCGAGTTCAGGACCGTCTCTCTCCGGTCCGTGCGCTGTGTTTAAGCAGCTTGTGTGTGTGTGTGTGTACCCTACTCAGCCGCATTCAGTGGGCTTAGCGTCTACACGTTATTCTTGAATGCCTTTTTCAAGGTAACAGCAGAGCTGCGTAATGATGCCGCCGCGCGTGCGTGTGTGCATGTCTGCGCAGGCCTGCGCGTGCCCATGCGCGTTTCCATCGCGTGCTTCGGTGCAGCGCTGACGCGCGCGGCGTTCGGGAGGCCCACTCACACTTGACTGCGTGCAGCACTCTGCTGTCCAGCGGCTTGCGGCTCGGGTCGTTGGTGGAGGAGCGGATCCCTGTGCCGCAGCTGTTAGCCAGCGTGTTCCTGTGGGACGGACAGCAGGTCAGACTCTCACACGCACACACACACAGGCTAACACAGTAACCTTACCTATCAGCAGTTTCTCTCTCTCTTAAAGATAACTAGGCAAAGCTTCCAGAATGTTTCCCTTTTTCTAGTGTTGATTTACAGTTAGTTTTTCAGACCACAGACTCCCCCAGAGTCCAAAATGGCACACCGGTGTTATTGAGCATTATATGGTGTACTGCCGGGTATTTATAACGACAGAATGGCCATGTGCATAAGCCTGCATATCAAGGGTTCAATGTTCCATTGCAAAAATTGCAATAGTTTGAGGCATAAAAACATGCCAGCCATTATGGGTGATGAAGCCGTGACAACAGGAGGAGAAGTGAGGCTAATTTCATTAAAACCAGCCCACTGGCATTCACCAGAAAGTGTTAAAATGGCCAGGTGGGGCCAGGTGAGGTGGGTGAGGCCAGGGGAGGTGGGTGGGGCCAGGTGAGGTGGGTGGGGCAGGATTAAAGTGAGGTGGGGCAATGGCACTGACCTGTCGAAGAAAGACGCCAACAATCTCCTCAGTAGTACTTTGTGTCGAGTCCCTGCGCTCACGTGACAGTTCATCAGCTGGGCTCGAGTGATGAAGACGCTGGTGCCTGCAGGGGTGCACACACACACACACACACACACACACACACACACACACAAACACACAAACACACAAACACACAAACACACACACACACGCACACACGCACATGCACGCACGCACGTACACACACACACGCACATGTGCACACACACACAATCACATGCACACACGCACACACACACACACGTGCACACACACACATACACACACACGCACGCACACACACGCACGCACACACACACACACAATCACACGCACACACACACCGCGTTAAACTCCTTTATGAATTGCAAGCCGATGATGGCTGGACACTAGGTGGCAGTTTCATGCAGCCCGTGCGATCATTGAGAGGTGCATTCAGACTGATGATAATGGCCGGGCTGGTGAAAACGGGCCAGTAATCACAGGACCGTAATTATCACCGCGTAACGTCAGATCCCCAGTCTGCTGAAAAAGTCCATCACAGCCACCGCCTGCCGTGGCCCTAACGCTACCGAAACGATGTACTGAACCTGCGTTTCAGTCAGTACGAATGTTAAAAGTGAAAATAAATATTTTAAACATATCTTTCAAAAAAATCAGTGAGGCTGACCTGAGACTAGCTCCAGCTTCTCCGCGGGGTCTCCCTCCTCGTACAGTTTAGGGTGGCAGCGGTTGCCGATCTGGGTGATGAGCTCGGCGGGCAGCGAGGCCAGTTCCTGCCGCACGCGCATCCTCCCCCGGGTGTCCGAGGTCATGTGATCAGGCAGGGCGTCCACGCGCTCGCCGGCCGCTGCGAACGGAGAAAGAGCCGTCAATCAACTTCCATCTTCACCCTTCCCACCCTTCAGCCCTCCCCGCATCACCAGCTGCCCCCAAGCCTCCACACCTACAACTCCCGCCTCATCTGTAACCCCACCCACATAAACTGCAACCCCTCCTACTCTAACCCAAAACTGTCCCACTCTCACAAAACCCCTCCCATTCTCAGCCCTCTGGCCCCGCCCTCACCTGCCGCCCCCACGTTGAGCATGCTGTACATGGTGTACATGTTGCAGATCTGCCGGTACTGCTCCTCTGTGCCGTCGTCGGGGACCTCCTCCTCCTCCTCGTCGTCGTGGAAGGAGGTGGGGGAGTCGCTGGTGTAGGCGCTCAGGTTGCCGGGGCTGGTGCTCTCAGAGGTGGCGTTGTTGCTGTTCCCGTTGGTGCCCCCGCCTCCGTGGGCGCCCCCTGCCCCGCCCTGCGGCTGAATGGCGCTGCCCCTGGCCGACTCCTGCGAGAAGCGGGCGGCCTTGCGCATGCCCCCGCCCCCTCCCCCGCCCGAGCCTCCGCCCCCCTCCCGGCTGCCCCCCTCCCACAGTCTCTTGGCCACGGGGGTGCAGACCACCGAGTAAGAAGAGCCCTCCTGCTGCTCCATCTTGACGCGGGACACCAGGGGGAGCGGGGTCAGGCAGGAGGCGGGGCGGCCGGCCCCCGTGGCGGCCCCTCCCGCCGCCCCCGCGCCCCCAGCCCCGCCCCCGGAGGTCTGCGTGACGGGGCTCTGGGGCTCGGAGGGCGGGGTCTCCTCGGCGTGCAGCCCCTGCGAGTCGCAGCTGGGGGAGCTGACCTTGAGGAAGAACTCGGTGCCCTTCTCCATGATCTGCTGGATCTGCAGGAAGCCGGCCGTGTACATGAGCAGGAACTGGTCGCCCACGTTCATGCTGAGCCGGCCCGTGTAGCAGAAGGACAGGATCTGCTGGAAGCTCTGCGGCTGCACGGCCGGGGGCAGCTCCACCACCGCGCTCTTGCTCCCCGAGTTGAAGAGGTCCCGGAAGTAGGAGCTGCTGGCCGCCAGCACGGCGCGGTGGGCCTTGAAGGCGTGGCCCTTGACCACCACCGACACGTCGCAGTACAGGCCCTGCAGCCGCTGCTCGTTCAGACACTCCAGCACGCTGTTGCCGAAGTTGGGGATGGCCATCTGCAGCGTCTGAGCCATGGCGCTACGCCCGGCACCTCTCTATCTGCGCACAATGGGGAGGAAGGAGGCGGGGGAAGAAGGTCAGGCCCGGCCCGGCACAACTGCACAGACAGAAACGGCTCCACCGAGCCACAGACCTTTCAGCCGCTACCGAGTCTTACTGGACCACCTGGCTTCCAGTGAAACCTGGAGTGGCTCAACCTGCTGATCAATGGGAGCGCAGTCTACCTTTCCTGCAACACGGCACTCTCCTCTGACTGAACAGCACCAACACAACTGCACTGAGAACAGGAGGTGTGAACATATGCACACAAAGACACGTACACACCTAAGACAGGGATTCTGAAGGTAACAGTGTACCTAATCCATTCACCTGAACTTTCTCATGAGTAGGAGCAACAGAAAACTGGCAGGTACCCGGAGATTATAATGGTGATCGCACACATCACACCAAAAGCACGTTAGGAGGACAGCGCCTCCGCGCTGCACAGAGCAGCCTGTTTACACAACACACCCTCAAACCAAATCATTCTGTGGGTTGAAAGCACGCCGCCTGTTTATTTTCAGAGGGGAAATGAATCGAGTAACAAAGACATTTGCATGATTACTTCTGAAACTAATTTTAAGAGAAGCACACACTGCAGAATCCAAAATTACAATGACCAAAATGTAAAAAAATTAACACAGTGAGGAACAAAGCATTGTTTGGTCAAATCCAGGACCAAGATTCAAAACTTAAAAGCATAGGGGCTATTCTCTCTATATCCCATGAATATCGCTTTAAATGCATTTGCATTTGTAATGTTAAATTAAATTATCTGGGGGACAAAATGTGTCTGAAATAGAAGCCTGCGCAGACGTGAAAGTTCAGACAAAGAGACCGAGTAAAAGCTCTCTGGTCCTTAAATGGCCGTCCACTCAGCGCGTCCAAACAAAACATTTGCCCGGAATCCGTTTCGTCGCCGGTTTAGACCAAGTCCCTTTTAAAACGAATGCCGTTTCTTGTCAATTTCTGCGAAAGCGCCGCCACCGGTGCGTCCGAATGAAGACTTGGATGCAGAAAGTCACGAGCACGCGCTTCGGCCAATTAAAAACGGAAGCGCGATCTAATGAACCGCACCGACTTATTCCAAAAGAACGTGGTGTTCTGCAGTCTCCTTGAAGAGCTGAACGGATTTCAGGTGCTTTTTAATACATGAAGGCTACAACTTGGAACAGAATGTGTTAAGCATCCCTGTCCTACCAAGTTCGGAATTTAGAACGTAGCCTATAAATAACCAAATATATAAAACTATTTACAAAAGTAAAACTACTTTTTCCCCGTTGGCATAAAATGAGTACAACAGTAGTGCATGATCGTTTCAAAGCAACGAACAGAGGCTTGAACGTCAGAACTGAAATCCATCCACTGCAATCATGCCTGTCTTAGCCAAAGTTCAATGCATGAATAAGGACAGATACGTGATCACACCAACACGCAAGCAGGTACGCACGTACACACAACAGCTAATGTGATCAAGGTTAAGCACACTCACTTTATTCAATTTGAATTCACCCGGAGTAGTGAATTTTAACAAATTTTCAAAAGATATGCAGTTGTTTCCGTACGATTGTTAGTGTGCTATATACATTATAATCGGCTCGTGGAGTATTTACGTTCATTCTGTGATTTAGATACGCTCGCGCGCTTCAGAAAACAAAGGTCTCAAGAGAAACCACACACACGGGGAGGCAGGAGACGCTGTATAGTTTTTCCTCTTGGAAAGGAAAAACTGGAGAACCGAGGATTTCGCCACCGACACACAGGCGAGAAGAATACCAGAATGGGCAAGAAGGTCATCTAAGTTTATGCACCACCAAACTGCTTCTCAAATGGCATCTCACGCCAACAATAAAGAGGTCAATTAGCTATATCAAAAGGACATATTTTTCAAAACAGGCAGCGAGACCCGAACATCTACTTTCGATATTATTTTGCGAAAATGTATTACTATATATATGCCTGTTTAAATGCAGTTAGGTTATGCTTTACACCAAAAAAATGACCAAAGAAAAACACAAATATACATACTGCCTAAAGCTTCCGCCAAACTATCTGACAATACATTTGCGATGTCTCTCAATATATGTTATGTAGTTCTACCTGCTGTTGACATGCCATTTCCTGGTTCAAGGTGTTTACTGTAATGTGGCATATCTAACATCTCGTTTAAAGTCGTTTTAAACAATGTAGCTTGCTAACTTTTTTACTTCATCAAAAATAATATCGCAGTAGATTTTCTAAAAATGCGTTTCCCTGCAAAAAGGGTATTTGCCAACACACTGGTTTATACTGCAATCCTATTTTCCGCACCAGATCTAACCAATTATAATTTAAATACAGGACTGAAACTAAATTAAATTGCAAACCTGAAATGTAGTAATTAAGAGCGGCTAAGTATATCTCTTGAGCCGCGTTTAGTCGAAGCAGCCAGCAGACAGGCTGGGAGGCGATCGTGGTGGCAGGCTAGCCGTGCCCGCCTTGTGCCAGTCTATCTGCCCGGTAGGAGCGCTCCAATGGCACGGGCCGGGGGGCGACAGCAGATCGCAAAAAAACAAAGTATCACTCGCTCTTCGCTTTTGATGCCGTGTCTCCTCAATGCAATCTAAAAATCATACCGATTTAGCTCCACAAATCTTTGTCAAAATCACAAAAATAAATTACTTATTGTAGTCCACATCCGCCACTGAAGCTCCGTCGTGCCACAACATTAATTGCGATGTCGGATTCTGTTAGCTAGCTGGCTACATCCTCGGGCCTACAGAAACTGGATATGTCTCTGACTGTACTGGCTAGCTAGCTAAAAAAATTTGGTTCGCCCAATACATTCATACGCATTATCACTCACAGACAACAGCAATCAAGATCAACCTACCTAGCAAGCTGTCGATTATTACAGATGTTTTAAACGTATTCAGTACATATAAATCTCAAATCTGGTCGTGCATCGGATAGCTATATATCCGTATAAATATTTTTTATTTAAATATTTTGGGATGGGGGCGGGGGTGTCGCTCCCCCTTCATACTCCATCTTTAACGTTACAGACATCAACAGGTCATCCCGGGACAAATGCAGCAACTGGGGGCGAGCCAGACGAAACCAGCGCCGAGAGAGAAGAGGGGGGTTACAAGTCGCTAGACAAGACACTAATTTAACCACTTCTCGCCAAAACGTGCTGCATACCAGTCGGATCTTAAATTATATTTGTGCAAATCCACAATTAGCAAGAAGTAGATATAATCCGCGCGCCTATAACATCGGTTTCAAGCACTGAAAATAAAAAAGTTATTAAATTGACGATGGTGCTGGAGGTGCAGCCAGCTCTCAGCAGTGGCTAGGAAGCCATTGAAGTGGTTAAAGTTTTGTTGGTGCCGTTCCTACGGACCCATCCCCCATCGCACACCTTCCCCAAAACAATACCCCCAAATAGCACGCCGAACCGACCCGAATTCCGACCAAAGGATGTGCCACAATGGGGCAGCCGACTGTCCAGACCCCCCTACAGCTTTCCTCGGTCCTCTGCGACCCAGATTGACCGGCGCGAGGCCGGGTAAAACTCACCCCTCACTGTAAGCTGTTGCAAAGTGTTTCAATGGAGGAGTCGGACGCGTTCTCTCTCTCTCTCTCTTGCTACAGGCAGCCATTCATTGTGAGCACAGGCGAGACGCTGAGCGCAGAGTTATCGAGGGCAAACACTTTCCCAGGGGATGCGGAGCGCAGAGTCACCGATCGCGCAGACAGACACGACGATCTTTCTTCCTCTTTTGACGCGTCAGTCAGTCGTATGGTCTCAGACGCACCGCCAATGTCATGAGACGGATTGCTCCTTGTATAAGCTATTTGTACAGTGACAGCAAAGCCCCCATCCTCCTTTTTGTGTGTGACTGACAGATTGACCAATGTAGAAAGTAGGCTAGCTACCCCAGAGCGTTGATACGGCAGGTGAGCCCACCTTGGGGTGTAGGTAGCCTACAGCGCGCGCAGAATATATATGTATAGTAGCCTAACGTCTGCATTAATGAAGAGGAAATGCTCACATTATATAATGACGTTTCGTGTTTTAAACATTGCAACAATGTTGTACCAAATTAAGTGCCCAGCAAGTGTTCCTAAAATTAGCCTACTAAAATCACTGAAATGCTGAGTGGATGGCACTTCCTGAACATCCTCCAACATAAACAGACTTTCAAGTTTACCTGCTGGATCTTTTGCTTAACTGTCAATTTGTCTGAACGAGGAATGATAAAAAGGTGTTCGTTTTAAAATATAGACTGTCCTTGGTTGATTTAAAACCAGGGACAGTCAATTATGTGCAATAGTCTCATAAGTAAATCATTGTTTCATAATGTCATGCATTTTTCACTCAGTTTCTCTTTTACTGTTATTTCTTTCACATTAAGAATAAAATGTTACACCATGAACTCCTATGAGAGACACATTGATCTCTTGCAAGAACAGGATGATTCCTGATAAACATGTTCAGCAGAGCATTATTTAAGTGGTATTTTGTAATTCTAAGGCTGAATTGCTTTTGAATGTTCTTATGCAGTGCTCCATTATGCACTCTAGTACACATATAAAATCAGAGTGCAGTTCATTATTTATTGGAGACTTAAAATTGCCCAGGAGACAGAAATCAATGAAAATGAATATCACAGCTATCAGAGAAGCTGTGACTGATGGAGCAAGAGTGGGGAAAACCAGCCCTTCGGGCGGCTTTCCTAAAGGATGGTTATCTCCTTACATCTGCTGAATTTTTATTAAAGTCAATCTCCCAGCATATTGAACCAAATGGCTTGTCACTCTTATTCAAGTGTCCCCTTATAGGCTTTTCAATATTTCCTCTCAGTTCCTCTGTCGCTGCGCAGTTGGCTGATCGAGAGCAGCAGTGTAGCATAATGGTTATGGGACCGGGATTGCCACTCGAAGATTGTTTGTAGGTATGATTCTCTATATAGGGCACTGCCTTTGTACCCTTAAGCAAGGTATGTAGCCTGACTTGCTTCGGTACATGTCCAGTTCTGTTGAAGGATTGCATGTGAAATTAAGCTGTCTCAGTCGCTGAAGACAAGAGTGTCAGGTTAAATGCCTAAAATGTAATTGTAATTGTAAATGATTTCCTGATTCCCTTCCACTGCTTTAAATTTTATCTAGAGAGTGTGCCAGCTATATGTGCATTCCTGGCACTCCAACAAAATCACATTACTATGAATGGAATTTTTTTGTTTTCTTTTTCTGGAGGGACACATTTTTCAATTATTTTAATGCAAATGTAACAGACCTTCAAAAAATTATGCCACAAAGCTGATCATATGTGGCGCCACATAGCCTTCTCTGGTCTTAAGATGGGATCAGATTAATCCTGACATTTTGCATACAATGACCTTTGCGCCATTATTATGATTATTTTGTTGTTTATTGACTTTACAGTTGGTAGATCCTAGATTGATTGCAGTAAAACTGAATGTTGAATTACCATTGTGGGCTGTTGTATTGTAATTTCTTGATATATTATGGATATAGGAATCAGTAACATAATAATAATAATAATAATAATAATAATAATAATAATAATAATAATAATTTATATAGGCTAGTTGATTGGAACAATTAATAACATGCAACAAAAACCAAAGAATATATAGGAGTTCAAAAAAACAATAGAACTTGAACGGGTTTTAGAAATGTTTTCCCCCATGCACGCAGTAGATAGTATGACTGACCCCGTCCCAGTCGTGTCCTTACATTACCCCAGCGTAATACTGATCTACAGTCGCGTTTTGAAAAAAGGCCGTAGCCGCTTACTAGCAGGCTTCCGTAGTTGCAGCGGAGGCATATCTAAACAGCAGGAGGAAAATTCGAACGAGAGGTAAAATGCAATCAATACCAAAACAGTCGCCACAAGTAAAGTTAAATATTTAAGATTTGTAATTTATTTATACATGTGGACAATTAGGTGGAACAGATAGTCAGATAAATATGGCATGTATAAGATATTTGATTATTGGTTGATTAAAAGGTGCATGGACGTTGTTTGTACGCAAGTAGGAATGCGTGGTAGCTGACATAAGTATCCATTTTGTGACGTTAGCTAGCAAACAATCTCGTGTGTTCACTTTTCTTTATAGGAAAAGCACGAAGTTGAACATTACCTTCTTTCGTAGCTACTGCTTAGACTAGCCAGTCTTAGCTTGGTGGCTTCAGTAAAGATCGCTCCCCATTCACATGCCCTTATGTACAATACGCCGATTCGAATGTACGAACAGCCAACAGTCTTATTTCTTAGCATGTGCCCATCTCGGATGTAAGACTTGCCGAGTTTTTACGGTTTTTACTAAGTGTGTCTCTCGAAATCCGTTGAGCCTGCATTCACATCGAGTTGGCTAGCTACCACAGACTTTGTAAGCCTTGATCAAAGAGATGGTAAGGAAGGTCGGCCTTCCACCATTTCTTTAAACCCAAAGGATCATTTCAAGTTCCCAAATGAAATGTTGAACTTCTTGTCGCTGACAAGCGGGTATGCTGTACAGATTTGCAAAGTCACTAGAAAAGAGAAACGGCGGCATCTATTGGTCCTTTTAGGTAAATGCAGGGACTGGATGGATGACGTCACATTGGCTCACTTGTCCTTATATTGCATATTTGTAAAAGTAATAATATTAGTATTTAGTCATGTAGTTAATAAATATATATATTAGTGGTTGTCTTTCCATACATTTCAAATGTCACTGCTGAATTTTAACTTATCAGGAAGCACTTGACTTTGGCAACAATTATGATAACAGGTCTAGAATCTGTGCATACTTTGCATTCAACGATTAGTTTAGTTCAGTTGCTGTTCTTCTGGGTTTGAGAGATGTCAAACATTTTGCTAAATGGTGCATTTAAAAAAATGAAATTGTTTTTGTGGGGGCATTTAAAGGTGAAATGATGCTTAGGTGAACAGCCAGGTGCAAAACTCTCCAAGCCTGGTGGCGAGTGTGCATGTCTTCATTGTGCAGAGCTGGTCAGGCCTGATACAGAGAAATGGCGAGCCCAGGTCCTGGACTGCCAGTAATTTGGGTTGTGTTCCATTTGAACTTCTAATTAAATAATTAGATCAGCTGTTTGGTTCAATGAGTTGAGGTGCCTGGGGGTGCTTGACTTTTCATTTTTCAGACTCCGTATGTATAGGCTAATTGAGAGATAAAATGGAACAACAACAAAACAAGACCTATCTGGCATGCCAGGCCATGGGTCACCAGCCACTGCTATGCACTGAATGTCTAATCATCTGTAAACAGTACAGCTGCAGTTTCATCTGAAATGTAGTGGACCCGAAACAATAAACCAAGGAGGCTTTATGCGTTGCCTTATAAACCTCCTTGCAGAAGTGCAGGCCGCCATTGTGCCAAAGCCTCCTGCCCTCGTCGAGGAAGTCCCTGGAGCCTGCCTTTGCTGCTACACGTGTTCTGTTCTCCTCCGACAGAACATCCGTGTGGCTCAATCGGCATAAGGCAAAGGGAACGGAAAAGGAGTCTGAAGGTATTCGGCTGCTTCTCAAATTGGAAGAGCATGCTGCGCTGAGGGGATAGGCATGCAAGTTCAGTTAGGCATTTATAGATGGAACCTAATCCGAAATGGAAGATAAAAATTGCCCGACAGGAATTGTTCATAGTAGAGGAGAAAAATCACTTCTTCCCTTCAAGACCGGCTACCAAGTGGCTCATGACCGTCTGTGAGCCCAGACTGGGCAGCCCAGTTGCCTAGATATTGCAGGGACAAGCATGAGCTGGTTCATTGGATCACTATGGAGTCAACTGGGAGTGGGACACTATAGGCTGTATCCCACCAGAGGCGGGGTTACGTCATTACTTGTCCAGAGTGACTTGCGATGCAAATGCCAGTTCTAACCTCTGGGGTTGAAGTGCGGTAAAACATCTTGGATCGCGTAATATCAAGAAACAGCAAGTTGCAAAAACTGCACACTCGCCAGCAAACTGATCGGAACAGGAGCCCCAAGGTGCGGTCTAAAGCAGTGGGTCTTCAGTCCGTGTGGGAAGATGGCCGCCGTCTCTGCCGTTCTGCCCACCGTGGGCGCAGCTCGTTCCACCACCCAGGGGCCAGGACTGACAGCTGAGCCCAGCCGTCCAGGGCAGGCCCTTGGGCTCGAGTTCATCCAGCGTCCCTCGGTTACCAGTGCATTAGCCCCTCCCCATGACAGGCCAAGCACCTCTGGGCTTCCAGCTGTTGCCAGCAAGAGAAATGCAGGTGCGCCATTTCAGTAAAGCACTTAAACAGAGCCGGGTGAACACGATCCAAACAACAGAAGGAGAATGATGAAGAAGAGAATGATTTGGGATAAGTAATTAATGGAAATGTAATGATTGGGGCTGAGTAATGCGATGTAATGGGGATGCAATGGTTGGGAACGAGGAATGCGGTGGTGAGGTAATGGTGGAGGATGAGTCAGAAAATATAATGAGGTGTAATGGTGGGTAATGAGCAGTGATGATGGAGATGTTACGGTGGGAGATTAGTAATGCAATGGAGACGTAATTGTTGGGGATGAGTGATGTCATGTAATAGAGATGTAATTATCAGGGGTGTATAATGGAGATGTAATGGTTGGGGATGAGTCGTGGAATGCAGGTGTAATCGTTGTGGATGAGTATTTTAAGGGGGATGTAATCGTTGCGGATTAGTGATGTCATGTAATTGAGATGTAATGGTTGGGAATGCGTATTGTCATGTAATGGAGACTTACACCTAATGGTTGGGAATAGTAGTGGAACAGAAATGTAATGGTTAGGGATGAGTAATGTAATGGAGATGTAATGGCTGGGGATAAGTAATGTAGGCTGTAATGTAATAGCTAACATATGTCAAAATTGAGTGAAGTAATTTTAGTGGGAAATGTTGTCAGGAATTTATCCATCAGCTTGAGATGACTGCTGGAGATCGGCCTAATTTGGCTGAACAAGAGAATGTAAGCACTCTAACTGTTTTAATCCATTTTTTTTAACAAATCTGGATTATTTAACATCAAAGAAGTCTATTTAATCGTTTTTCTTTTCCCCCTTCTTTTACAAGAGCATAACAGCTCAAAAATGTCCTTTTGTTTTACATGTGATTTAAACACTTTCTTTAAAAATTATGTTGTATTTCTTTTTTAATAAAAGCTTTGCCTTCCTTTCTGGTGGCACAGTGTGAATTATTTATTTATTTATTTATTTTACAAATTGGCAGAAAGTACTAATACTTAAAATGAATAAATAAAATTAAGTACTTAATAAAATTAAGAGGTTCTTTAGAAAATACATTACTGATGGTTTTCAAAATTATTTTCTCAAAGCTTACAGCCATATCTTTCCTAAGATAAATTTGATTGTAAATGCCCATATTTGTGTGCTGTTTAATTTTACGAATGATTTTAAACGTACCCTCTAGTGATTACTATGTACATTTAAAGTTGTTTCGTTTGTACATTCTTGTTGATGCACTTCTCGAATGTTGACCCGTCGAGTTTGTCGCAGCTACATGTAAGATTGGTATTTTACCCGTCTCTAAAGCGATTCTCCGCGTTCTTTCGTCATAATCAAATACATAGTCAAACTTAAAGGTGGAAAATAAAATCTGAATCTTGTCCTTACCTTAGCGGCAGGTATTTCGGAGATTGCGCGCTTCCATTGATGGTCTTCAGGTGTGTTGTCACGATTACTTTTAAAAGAAAGTGTCGGGCGCTGATGCCTAACGGCGCGAGGAATTAAGTCTTAACCAAGGAGCCAGAGGAAAAAGACACGGGTTTAGAGGACATCGGATGCGCGAAATGGAATGTAGAGGAAAATTTGGAGAAATGGAAGAGATGATGTAGCACCGGCAACAATGAAGGACCAGAGCCTGATAATGTACAAAAGGAAAATTACGAGGGTTCTTGCTGATCGGCTGCCTTACAAACGCATTTGCGGTGTCCTCGGTATCTGCTCTCTCTGGACTCTTCCGTCACTCCATCGCAGCTGCTCCAGCGTTCTCCCATTTCAGTTCACGTGCTTCGCAGGCATGGCAAGACGCATCTACCGGAGCACTGGCCCGCACTGTGGAATTTAATGCACGAGTTTGCATTCATACATGCATACATGTGTGCATATATGCATTTATACATAAATGCATACATAATCAGACATACATGCAGGCATGAACACCAACATGCATACATACATACATGAATAAATGCATAAATATATGAATAAATGCATTCATGAATGTAATAGATGAATAAATGCATACATAATGTACATGCATGCATACATACATAAATGCACAAAGACTGTCCCTAAATTTGCTTCTTTTGAGCTGAAGCAGTTGAATACCTGGGCTTTCAGAGTCTCCTAGTGAGTTGGGTAATGCAGGGAATGTGAAAATAATCCTCATTAAAGTCATCGATCACTGCCAAGCACATTTTTTCCTGCTTAATATCTACTGGGCCATTGTCACCCAAGTGTTGTAAACCAGAGATTTTTAGGATTATGTGAATATCCTCTAAAACTCTGTGTAAAAATATAAGGGGGGGGTTTCGAACCTAAGTCACAGTTCTAGAACTCCCATTGTATTCAGTTGCCAGTAGTGATTGATCAGGATTATAATGTTCCGTTAAGAACATTGTCATCACATATTTGTGATCTTACAACTTAAAGGGTTAATATGTGGAAGGGCTGGGGTGAGTGGGAGAACATCTCCTCTCTCAGGCTGTCTTTTTTTGGGTTTGACCTTCCACTGTCCCTCACAAACACATACTGTGTGTTGTTGCCGCAGCAGTGTGGGGACCCTTGCTTTCAACTGTCCCTCACCCGCTGCAGCTCTTCTTTTTGCCACAATCTGAACATACATACATACATGAATAAATGCATATAGACGTGTGCATAAATATGGTGCTTTTGGTCTGCTAAAAGAGGGGGATATGTATATAAATGCCTGCAATTCCTATATGGTTCACCTGATATGGATGCAAATGCCAAAATTAAAGCTGACAGTTTGCACTTTAACCTCCTATTCATGGTTTCATCTCAGACCCGGTGTGCTGGAGTACTCAGGCAAAAGAACAAACATTGTGTCACAAATACCCACCGACTGCACTGTAGATGAAGAATTCCATGGCTACACTCATATTTGCATATGAATAAATACACCTACACTATATGACCAATAGTACCCGGACACCCCCTGGTCTGGGGCTGGTTTTCACAGTTTCAGAGTTTCCAGCAGTTTGGGGAAGGCCCTTGTCTGTTTCAGCATGACAATGCTCCCTGGCATGCAGCGAGGTCGATATAAAAATGGTTTTGTCGAGAACGGTGTGGGAGAACTTGACTGGCCTGCACAGAGCCCTGACCTCAACCCCATCAAACACCTTTGGGATCGATCGGAAGACCAACTGCAAGCCAGGCCTAATCGCCCAATCAGTGCCTGACCTCACTAATGCTCTTTGGGCTGGAAGGAAGCAAATCCCTGCAGCAATTCTCCAACATTTAGTATAAGCCTTCCCATAAGCGTGGAGGTTGTTATAGCAGCAAGGGTGGACCAACGCCATATTAATGCCGATAATTTTGGATAAGATGTTGGATGTCAGGTGTCCACATACACTACATGTTCAAAAGTATCTTCATGGCTTGGATTCAACAAGGTGCTGGAAACATTCCCTAGGGATATTGGTCCATACTGACTCATGGATTGGTTCATGGATTACTGCTGCTTACGCCAAATTCTGACCCTACCATATGCATGTTGCAGCAATGGATCAGTCAGACCTGCAGCCATTTTTCCATTCTTTGGTCATCCAGTTTTGGTGATCACATGCCTTCTCTTCTTACTGGTCTTAGTCAACAGAAATGAAGCCCAGCATGTTTTTCTGCTGCTGTTACCCATCTGCTTCAAGGTGTCTTGCCTTGTGCATTCAGAGATGCCCTTCTGTACACCACTGTTGTAAACAGCTATTATTTGAGCGTGTGTGTCCTTTCTGTTAACTTGAACAGGTCTGCCCATTCTCCTCTGACTCCTCTCATTAAAAAGGTTTTGGCCCACAGAACTGCCATGCACTGGATGTTTTTTTTTTTGTTGTTGTTTGTCACTCCATTCTCTGTAAACTCTAGAGACGGTACTGTGTGAAAATCCTAAGAGGTAAGCTGTTTCTGAGATGCTAAAACCACCATGTCTGGCACCAACAATCATACCATGGTCAAAGTCACTGAGTTCACGCATCTTGCCCATTCTAATGTTTGGTCAAAGAACAAATAAACCTATTCACCATATCTGCATTCTTTATATATTCATGTAGGCCTATGTGAGACCACAGGTGCGATTTCCCCTTCCCCCCATACATTTTTTGAAATTGTAGAAAGGGACCCAAGACAGAATGTTATGGATTTGCGATAAATATTAAACAGTTCTTCCTCTCTTTGTTTAAAAACATGATATGGCTTATACAATATGTATTATAAAGCTGACGTTACACATCTCTTGCAGTTTACCATATTTTATTTCACCCGAATGACAGCATTTGAAATATTTATGTCCAAGATGGACAAGTCTTCTATTTCATTCATCTGAACGTACTGTGTAATGTGCAACTGCTCAGTTGATTTCTGTTGTAACGCACGTGTGTGCAGTGAAACAACGCCTGCACCCGGAAATACTTTTTCTTCCTGTTTCCAAATGCAGGTGACCACAATTGAAAACGTCCGGAACGGGGAAGCAGCCATTTATTTCGGTGCGTGACGAGGTAAGATATTGAAATCGGCGTAAAAATATCGGCGCTCTTAAACAAACAAACATTGACACCAAGTGAATTAAAACGCTTTGCAAATGTCATACCGACGTCAGACAACTTAAAGAAACTTTACCTTAACTTAAAATGGGACGTGTGTTCATTGCAACATTGTACCAGAAGATTTTCGGATTCCATGAGAGATGTCCGTATAAACGCGGCTCAGATATATTTTTTAAACTGACGATGCGGATAAATGTTAGCGAATAGTCAACTGCTGCATCTGATTCATTTAGTTCCCTCTTTTTCAATGCGACTCAAAGCTTTAATTAGACAGTGCAAAAAGCGACAGCGCATTGGTCTGGCTCGCTAGCTATACGTTTTTTTTTAAACGTGTAGCCTCACGTTAAGAAAGTCCTGTGAGTTGATCCATTGGCTGTGTGTTTGCTGTAATTAATTTGCCTTTAGACAAACTTTTCGTGGGACGTTATTTTCCATTCGTTTCAAAGAAGTCATGAAAAATCACATTCTGCTGTGCCTTTTTTGCTGCTCGTTAAGCTGTATATAATATTCGGTATTAATTGCGACGTTACACCCGCAAAAACCTTTGCAGGTTTTTTTGTGCTTTGAACCCCGGACCATAAGTAACGATTCACATTTGATAGTTATTCGTTTTTTTCTGTGAAACAGGACCGCCGCTTGCTAATTATAGGCGTATAGGTGACCGCCACTGACACAATAACCTCAAGACCTTTTCCATTTTCAGCGATGGTGACCATAACATTTTATACCGCGTAATCAGTCAGGAACGTTGCCTGGAATTTGGTTTATTTATTATTATTTTAAGATCAAGCATTGCCTTTCACAAATTTCTTATGCCATTCTCGCAACATTCCTTGCCTTGATAAAATGTTATGTGAAATCATAGCAAGTCGGCGGCAAGGCTGTTAACGTAATTCTTTGTAAACCGTTTACTAATTGCCTACCTGAGAAATTACGTGGGTGTTCACCTGTTCGTGATTATGCTGTTTTCTGTTTAAAAGAAGGGTTTGGTGTAATGGCGCAATTACTGGTCACAGTCTGCTGAGGCAGGAAGGGTTTTTGGCATTTTTATTTTTTGCGATACTCAAGCCCTTTCGATACGTAAGGTTTGAATCACTTTGCTTTACTTGAAAAGCAAGTTCACTAAGTTCCTTGAAAAGTAGTTCTGGGACTAAAAGTTCCGGGTAATTTTGGTGGAAACGCGGCTTAAAATTCCGTTTTCTTCGGCAAGTCGGTATAAATAACAGCTGATGGGCAGACAAAACACGCGCACTATTCAACTTACCGCAGTAACAGGGTGCAATATGGCATGGAAGCCAGGAATTTCATGATATTTTTATCCATTTCTTGAAGAGTGGAATTTTTGGTGAAGTAAAGCCCAGTTAAACTCAATTTTTTCTAAAATATTAGCTGTGGGTTTTCCCCTCCTTTCCCTGTTTTTGTTCTGTTCAAAGAAAACCGTGTTATTAGAATGATTAACGCCTGTTACCTTATGCGCATGAACACCTAATGTTCCTTTCATCTCACCGGTATATTATGTTTATTTGTAATTGTAAAAGTGATGAGGCAGTATTGCTTTTGCTGCATAACCTGCTGCATAACCAAGTTCATCTGTAATTTTTACACACTATTGCTTCTTTTTTTGGGGGGTGGGGGGGGGGGGGGGCGCAAAATAAAATCATCACTGTAGTGGATGGTCGGCTCTCAGGGTACAGACATTTGTAACCTGTTCCTCAGCTCCTGTTGAAATGGTTGAGGACCTCAGATCAGCGCATGAGAGGGCTAAAATCATATATATCCATAACTTGATGACTGGGCCCCCATTGCACCATTGCATCAGTCCCTCTCTGCCCCTCCCCCAGGTGCAGGATGGAGGAACAGAAGGAGGTCCTTAACAGGCTGCAGAGGTCCTTTCACTCGGGGGTCCCCCTCCCGGAGCAGTTTCGCCTGGCACAGCTGGATGCGCTCCTGAAGCTCATGACAGAGAACGAGGATCAGATCCTGGCCGCGCTGCACCAGGACCTCAACAAGGTAGGCACCGCTCCGCCCTGTCCTGCCCTGCCCTGTCCTGCTCCACTCCAGCCTGCCCTACCCTGCCCCGCTCCAGCCTGCCCTGCCCTGTCCTTCTCCAGGCTGCCCTGCCCTGCCCTGCCCCTGCCTGGCCTGCCCTGCCCCGCTCTAGCCTGCCCTGCCCCGCTCCAGCCTGCCCTGCCCTGCCCTGTCCTTCTCCAGGCTGCCCTGCCCTGCCCTGCCCCTGCCTGGCCTGCCCTGCCCCGCTCTAGCCTGCCCTGCCCTGCCCTGTCCTGCCCTGCCCCGCTCCAGCCTGCCCTGTCCTGCCCTGTCCTGCCCTGCCCCGCTCCAGCCTGGCCTGCCCTGTCTGCTCCACACCAGCTTGCCCTGCTCCATCCTGCCCTGCCCCACGCCACTCCGCTCCAGACATGCACTACATCCTAGACGTGGGCTGCAGAAGTTCTGATGTTTACTGTTCACTCTGCAATTTCCATCCTTCTTTTTTCACACTTCTCATTCAGCGTTGCATTACTTAACATTTCTGGGGGGAAATGTCTGGCATGTTTTTAAATTGTGGCATATCCAAACACTTCCCTTAATATTTAATATTTGTTTTTTTAATCTCTGTGACTGCTCCCCCCCCCACCCCTTCATTGTTCTCCCTTAGCCGAAGTTTGAGGCTGTTCTGTCTGATATTGAAATGGTGACAAATGAGATCTGCTTTGCCATAAATAACCTGCACACCTGGATGCAGCCAGAATACGTGTCAAAAAACCTGGTAAGGCGTCTCTGCGTTCTCTACGAGTTGAGTTTTTTTCCTTAAGTTTTACTACAGGTCTTCAGAAAGCACACACACACACACACACACACACACACACACACACAAACTGCCCAAACTGCTCCGTCAAGGACGTTACTCAATATCATCTGACTATTCTGGAGACATTCCAAGCCTGATGACTTGTGATGCTAATGCACTGCCACTGTTAAAAAAAGATCTCGGTATGCATCACTGTGTGCTGTTTTGTACAGAAGGCATTTCCCCAGAGTGACTTCCCTCCTGCACCTCTTTCTTTGTCAGGCCACAAAGATGGATGATTGTTTTATTCGGAGAGAGCCCCTGGGTGTGGTTTTGATCATCGGGGCATGGAATTACCCTGTCCAAGTCACCTTGTCACCCCTGGTTGGGGCGATAGCTGCTGGTAAGCATTTGCGTGTGTCCGCCATTTTGTGAGACTGCCTGAATTAACGACTGCAAGATTTCAACCCGCTGCGCTGTCGTTGACCAGGAAACTGTGCCCTTCTCAAGCCTTCCGAAATCAGCCAGGCAACAGAGAAGCTCCTGGCCGAGCTCATCCCGAAGTACCTGTCTCAGGTGTGTGCGTGTGCGTGTGCGTGTGCGTGTGCGTGTGCGTGTGCGTGTGCGTGTGCGTGTGCGTGTGCGTGTGCGTGTGCGTGTGCGTGTGCGTGTGCGTACATGCACGTACGTGTGTGCCAGTGCATGCGTGCTCTGCATTCTGTCATTTGGCATTTGGCTCTGGTATGTGTCACTGAACACCTGTTTCTTCACCGCTGCCTGTGTGTGACCTGTATGTGACCTGACCTTTAACCCTGATGGCAGTTGAGGCCTGAGGTAACGGCGGCTGTGTGCTGTTGCAGGAGTGCTACGCGGTGGTGTGCGGGGGAGCTGAAGAGACGAAGAAGCTGCTGGAGAATCGATTCGATCACATCTTCTACACGGGTGTGTGCTGTGTGAGGGTCCACTAACGCCAGCTGTCCTCCAGCTGCTTCTGAGGAAGCAGGTTCCACGTGTGTTAACAGATTGTTCATTCTGAGTAATGCTTTCCTCTTGTTTTCCTGCTCTCCCATCTTCCTCCTCCCCACCTCCTTCCCTCCTGTCTCTCCTCATTCTTCCTCTCTTCCTTCTCCTGTCCCTTCTTTTCCTCACCCTTCCCTCTTCTTCTCCCTCCTTTACTATGTCTGTATGTCTTCCTTTTGTTCTCCCTCCCTCCACTCTCCCCCTCCAACTGTGGTCTTCCTGCCTCTCTCTCTCTCTCTCCCTCCTCTCCCCCTTCTGTCTCTCCCTTCTCTGTCTCCCTCTAACGTCCCTCTCAGGATCTCAGCCCGTGGCTCGTAGCATCCTGCAGGCAGCAGCGGTGCACCTGACCCCGGTCACCCTGGAGCTGGGGGGGAAGTGCCCCTGCCTCATCTACGGAAACCTGGACATCAAGGCTGCCGCCAAGAGGCTGGTCTGGGCCAAATTCTTCAACGCGGGACAGAGCTGCGTGGCCCCCGACTACGTCCTCTGCACCCCACAGATGCGGGACGACCTCATCCCGGCCATCCGGGACACCCTGGAGAGCTTCTACACTTCCGAGCCCCAGAAGTGTCCGGACATGGCCCGCATAGTCACGGACAGGCACTGGAACAGGCTGACCGAAATGCTGCGCAAGTCGGCCGGGAAGGTGGTGATGGGGGGGGGGAGCGACCAGCAGGACAGATACATCGGTGAGCAGCATTTTGCGTTTGTGCTTTTTTTTTTTTTAAACACAGAACTTCTGCCTTCTGGAAAATAAAAGGGCTCAGCCTGAAGTCAGACTTTGGCGGGCGGGATGTGGGGACGGTTGGTGTGGTATGAGGGGTGGGTCCTGGGGGCAGTTGTCCTGTACGAGTCTCCTCTGGTTTTTTTCGGCAGCCCCTACGGTGCTGGTGGATGTCCAGGAGAGCGATGTGCTCATGGACGAGGAGATCTTCGGCCCCATTATGCCAATCCTCACCATCGAGACCCTGGAAGAAGGGATCGATTTCGTAAACCGCAGAGAGAAGCCACTGGCCCTGTATGTCTTTTCTGATGATTCAAAGGCAAGTACGCTCCCCTCCCACACTGGAGCAGTAGCATCTGCTGCGTTCTGCCATTTTATTTTTATATTTTTCTTAATTTCATCTAAAAACATTCTTTTGACTTCATTTCTTCATTGTCATGTTGCATTTTATTGATTCATAAAAAGCACCGTAAATTATAATGTGTCGCACAAGCTATTGGGTCAAGGCAGAATGACTGGCCGACTGGCCGGTCCTTGTGTCCTCTTCAGGGGATGTAGATGGTAGATCTGCTGGCCCTCCGGTTGCTGGGTGCGCTGGAGATTCAGTACTGTTCGTGCCGAAAATACGCAGTAAACCAGCAATATGGAGCAAGTCGATATGAAAATCACATTAGGGCCTAAGTGAGGCGTGAGGAGCAAAGCAGTATCTGATCGGATGTCGGTGCCGAACTCTGTAATTGCAACAAATAATGGATAGTGTATTGCCTCACACAGTGCTATTTTCCTCTTAAAGTAAATGCCAAATCTTGTTTGGCGCATAAATATTTAGAAGTTAAGTGTGTGATTTGCAAGCTACTTTCGGCATGATCTAGCCTGTTGGCTCATTGCTTGAATGCAAGTCAATATGCACCTGTCCCTACGACAATGCTAATTATGATAAATAATGAGTATCAGTTTTCTGTAGTAATCATACGTTTTGTTCAGTTCCTTATACCCATGTGACTCTGGCATGACCTGAGGCTGTCTAGTATAAACTCCACCCACTGAGAGCACATTTGGTGTATGCCTGGCACACTCAGTCATTTCTCAGCTGACAGCTGTCCTCCTGAGTGTGGCTAAGAGGGGTCCACAACCCTAGTCCTGGACAGTCTGAGAAAAGCTGCAAGAAATTAAGACCAGTGTAACTAGTGGAGGTGAGCTAATGGTGTAATCAGCTGCTTTAATTAATCAAATTAGCGCTGAGTAATAATGAAAACCAGCAGCGCCCTGCGGCTCTCCAGGACCACGGCTGCAGACCCATGGGACAGCGTGATCAGAACATGGAAATGGGCAGTTACTGAATAACGGCCAATCACTGAGCAGGCCAGTTCATCCTCAGCCAGTGAAAACTGAAAATCGTGGCATATACTGATAGCCTGTGAAAATGCAATTTGCCTGTTACACTAAACCAAGTTGCATTTGCCTGTTAGCATTAATCTGAAATATTCACGCTCAAAAAGTGAGCAAGGGAATGAAGTGACATTTTGCGCAATGTTGTTTTTTTGCTTTCAGGTGGTTACCACTGTTTTGGAGCAGACCAGCAGTGGCGGTTTCTGCTCAAATGATGGCATAGTCCACATGACGCTGCAGAGCCTGCCCTTCGGCGGAGTGGGTGAGTGTGTGTGCGTGTGTGCTCGTGCGTGCGTGTGCATATGGTTGGGTGTGTGCATGCCTGGGTCTGTCTCGTGTTTTATATATCACAATATAGCAAGTGAGGAGTGGCCACATTGTTGTTGTGCTGTAATGTCACAAGTGGCAGGTTATCTCTGGCCACGCCTCCTTATCTTCCCCGGGCCCAACTAAGGAATTCCATTTGAACAGAAGTTCTGCTGATGGAACAGTAAGGCTTGTTGGTTCCAGTACTGGCTAACACTCAGTGATATCCTTGGCCACACTTGGCAGGACTGGAAAAACAACTTGCAGCTATGAACCTCCCAGCCTGTTCAATCCCTCTCTATTCAGCATTATTTGGGTGTGGGTTACCCAAGCTGAGCCATATATCCCAGGTCCACTTGGATTTTGTCAACGTTTCGAAATGTTTCTCGTGTCATGATGACTCGTACTCAGGTCTGTACATGTAGAGAATGCTCGCCCATTACTGTCTTCCATCTCTCCTTCCTTCGCTCTCTGTCTCTCCCCCTCGGTCCCAGGGGCCAGCGGGATGGGCAGCTACCACGGGCACTGGGGGTTCGAGACGTTCAGCCACAGGCGGGGTTGCATGATGCGGAGCTGGGTACTGGAGCCCATCAACGTGCTCCGCTACCCCCCCTACCAGGAGAGCAGCCTGGGCTGGCTGCGCTGGGCCACCACCGTGAAGAAGAAAGGATGGGGGTGTGCAGTCATGTGATTTCACCCCCCCCCCCCCCCCAATATCCCATCAGTCCCAGTCCCTACTGCTACGTTTAATTTCCTTATTTCTCTGGCTGATGTGGTGTTAGGCCACGTGCTCTCGCTCACCACAGCCTGAATTTCCCAGCTAATCCTAAAGGGTTAAATTGTGCTTACATATACAAGTTTGGGGTTTTTTTTTTCTTTCCTTTGGGAAGTGGGACATAATGCAACTGCCAAATGATTTAACAATTTCCTACTTCTTTGTGTGTGAGCAATGGGTCGCCCAACCAACTCCATATTCTTTATGCCCCTGAATGCTTGGATTGAAGACCTCTTCAGTCTGTCCATTCAGTCTGTCTCCACTGAAGGGCTGGGCTTCACTGCTCTGCGCTCGCCTCTGATTGGCCCTCGCATAGGGTTGGCTGCACACTGAAGTGTTAGGGTGAAGGGTGGGTGAGGAAGATAACTTGCCTGTAAAGTGAGGGGTTTACCAGTGAGGTTTTCTTTTTTGATGTCTCTGTAGTGGAAGATTGTTACGCTAGTTTTAAATGAATATCTCCTGACCATACTTTTCGGAGTCTCCTTGCACGTCTTGGCAACCTTAACTGCGTTTAGGACTTGCAACCTGTCTTTTTTTTTTTTTTTTTTTACGTGTGCCACCAAGAAAATATTGAAACTGGCGTTTATTCATGAAGAAACAAGTGCTTTGAACTTTAATATTGTGTGTGAAAATGCTGTGTGGTATGGTGTGGTGTGGTGGTTGTAATATTGGCAATGCCAGTAGTAGTTCACAAGTTTGAACTACAAATCCCCCAGTCAATATGTCTGAGTGAAGTGGTATGAACAGCAGGTTTGTACAGATCCAGTGAACATCGCTTCATGTGATGTGTATACACCTGATAACTCGTTGGGAGCCAGTTAACTCCAGTCGTGTTTTTGTGATCTTTATATTTTGTCTGTTGTAAATAAAAACTGAATTTTAACTAATAAAACACTATTGATCAATACGTTGGTGTATACTGCATGCTTTCCACACACTTGTGTTCCCAGGCCCCTTGTCGCACAGCAGATTACTGTTGTGGGAAGTTTCACTTGGTCTTCGGTCTCGTTTGTTTTGCACCTTGTTTTTTCCCTGGTAAGCAGTGCCAGACCTAGACCAACCTTCTGTGGTTCTTTCTCAGTCTTTGTTTTCGATTTACCCAGACAGATTTTATGTGCAGTAAATGTTTTTCATATTTCTAGAAGTTTCCAGCTAGCCAGCTTTACGGTATAGGGGTATAGGGGCATTGAGCCATCGCTCCTTAAAGGGAGGACATGCATTCCTTGTAACTCCAAAAAGCAGTGAGGTTATGTACTGGAACAGATTCATTTTATAACGTTTTCACTGGTGCTGGTTCTTTCCTTCTTGATTTTCATGTTGTGCAAGGTCTTCACTCCCAAGGATGCGAGCAGTCATGCTGATGTAGGAAAGCCCTGCTATAATGCCCTTGAGTACAGTGGCCTTGAGGTTACGTGCACCATGGGAAATGGTTCAAACCGAAAATAAGAATTTTAATTATTTTTGAAGAATGATGGAGTAATGTACACACACAACCTCTGGAGGCGTAACATCACCACACAAGCTGCTTGACGTAATTTCTTCAGACCATGAACCCTGAATACCCCCATACCAGTCCATGTAAAGCTGATCGTTCTTCAAACTTGATTTAATGGCCAAAACATCCTTCAAACATCGAAACTACCCAAAAGGAAAATACCGCAGAAGGTGAGCAACTACTTTAAAGGCTTTGCTGAAGCATCAGGCTCTGAGCTGGATCATCTCTGAGAAACGTAAGTTATGGTCTCTACACAGTGGATACGATCATTTGAAACACTGAAAACAATATGTAAAGCGTTGTGAAATTCATGCAGTCATCTCCCACATTTTTCTTTTGTAGTCTAAAAGCGCAAGAAACCACGCCAGAGAACTACACAACCTCCTACAGTGCGGACTGGCAGATTGCGAGTACCCCATTGGACAGGCAGCTGTCCAATGGGGTATGCTGAACGATGCCATAGGATGTCACTCCATAGGACTCCTGGAGCAATGCATCATCACTGATACGGTCAGTATGCGATTCTTCTGATCGACTGTGAGGCCATTTCATTACCGGTTTTTTTTTTTTTTTTTTTTTTTTTTACAAATCAACTGGCAAAATTAGAACAGCTTGGCATCCCTTTGGACTGCTGTCTTACCAACAGCTTCCTGATTCATGTCCAAGTCTCCCTTTGCTCATCACTTGTGTGAGTTTCTGCACCTGCGATGGTCTCTGTCCAATCTGTCTGGGAAGTGACGGCATAAAATGAGCATCTGAAGTAAGATGGGTCCAGGAGTCAAGTCCCAAGACTTTACAAATGCTTTACAAACATGAAATGAAAATGCCAAAGTTTTAATGAGGTGAATCTTTTAATTCTATTTCCCCAACCAGAAGTTAGTCAAAAAACACCAAATGTGACTAGACAAATTCACAGTTAAAACTGCACTTTATAATTGAGTACAACTTTGCTGTTGTAACCAATGCGCACATTACACGTGTGCTGTCCTTTCTGTGTGGATCATGAAGGTTCACATATTGCAGTATGCAATGCTAGTAATCTGCTAAAAACTAGTGAACTTCCTCTGGCAGCTCCATTAGTATCCAAAATTACCCAGTTTGACAGACTTTTGCAGGGTACAACTGAGCTGATATTCTGGACTTTAGTCTCCTGGACATTGCGTAAGAATGCTAAGACAAGGGTCGCCGATTCCAGCTGGGAACCAACGCTTTGAGCAGGGTTGAGCACCGAAGTCTGAAAACTGAATACCAGTGTCAAGAGATTTTACAGGTAATGATCGTATCAAACCAACGACAGAATATATTTGAGTTTTTATCTGAAAAATTGAAGCTTTGTTCTCAGACAGTCTTGTCAGTGTGAGGGGTACAGGATTGGTTTTGGGTTGTGGTTCAGGGTTCAGGGCTCAGGCCTGTATGAGGAAGGGGGATTGGCCCTTGGGGATCCCTGTTCAGGGGTCAGGGGTTCAGAGGCGGGAGCGGGGCTGGTGGCCACGGGAGGGTCTTTCTGCACGAGTTCGGGCTCATCCTGGCCAGCCTGAGGAGGGTGAACCAACACCCGGTCGATGATCCCAAAATCCTGGGCTTCCATGGGGCCCATGTAGCGATCTCGTTCCATTACACCCTCTGGTGACCAGGACAGGAAAAAAAAAAAAAACGGAATTATAAACTGCCAACTGTGTACTTCAACACCAATTTTACATGCAATTTCCTTTTTTACCCGCTCTCACAAACAGTAGTGCATTACCTATAGTTTCAATGGGCTGCCCGGTGTGTTTGCTGTAGATGTTGTTTATCTGCCTCTTCAGTTTAAGGATCTCCTCAGCTTGAATTGCAATGTCTGTAGCTTGACCCTGGATGCAAAATGCAACGTTTAAATGGTTTACTTTTACCCAGAGTTCTCAGACTGGATAAATACTTAAATATCCTGGTTTGCACAAGATCCATTTCACTAGGAATTGTAGAGCCACAATAAATCACAAATTCATTCAAAACAATCCCTTCATAGCAGATTAGTTATCAGTGCATTTTACTGAAACCCACAAAATCAGTTTTCTTCTTGTGCACCATTTGTGCCCAAAACTACATCCTCTCTCGCATTCAAAGGCTAGTTTCCAGTCCCCCCCCCCCCCCCATCTCCTCACCCTGGCCCCCCCGGAGGGCTGGTGCACCATGATCCTGGCGTTGGGCAGGGAGTGGCGCATGCCGTGGGTCCCTGCAGCCAGCAGCAGGCTGCCCATGCTAGCCGCCTGGCCCACGCACCAAGTGGAGATGGGATTCAGGATATACTGCATGGTGTCATAGATGGCCAAGCCTGCCGTCACCACACCCCCTGTGGCAGAGGCAGAGACGGCGTTAAAATGGTCGTTCCCCCTCCCCCCGCAAACACAGTGTCCACCAGGAGGGCAGCAAAACCTTCATGCTGATCCATACCAGTTAGCCTACAAACACCATGCTCCCCTACATGCAAAATGTTCAGGAACCTCATTTGGAGCATTAGCGACACAATTTCACTCCCAAAAGAGTGAGGGTGTTCCGCATGCTCCCGCCCGCTCCCGGTCTCACCTGGGCTGTTGATGTACATGTGAATCGGTTTATTGTTACTCTCTGACTGCAGAAAAAGCAGCTGAGCAATAACCAGACTGGCCACAGAGTCATCGATCTGAGAAAAGAGAAAGATGGCAAGGGAAAGAGGGAGAGGGGCAATAGATGAAGACCTTTTAGAATCACCTCACCAATCGAAACTCAAGTACAGTTGGAAAGTCCATGATTACTTAAACCAGAGAAACACACAGAGCAAAAGCAGCTTCTCCACTTCCTGTTCCACTGCGCTTCGCATGGGTAAACCAAAACTTCACCACAGGGATCACACACACATTTTAAACCCTTAGTGTGACCACAGGGAGGGTGCTGCAGGGATCACTCCCAACTTTTTAGCCCCCCACCCCGGCCTTTTTTTTGTCTCTGGTGGTAAATTCCCCAAACACAAATACCAACTGCCACATCCTTCATAGATTCGGGAAAGTGTAGGCACCCCCCTTTACAGCACCCCTGATCACACCAGCACCAACTTAACAAGCATTTGTGCTGGTAAGGGCTCTTTTGAATTCTTGTCTATGGCACCTTGTTTAAAAACATTCTAGAGGCAATCGCTCCATTATATTCCATAGATACGCTAACAGACTTACTGGTCCCATTACACAAATGATCCTCTCCCTTAGCAACCTGGAGTATATGTCATATGCTCTCTCTCCCCGGCCCTGGAAACAGAAAAAGAGAGAGACGGATTCCACTGTTATGTCATGATTCAATACTGAATAGGCTGGCGTGGAGATTTGTTAAACAATTTTGACTCAAGGAAACAGCATATTCTCAGTCACTGCTCTGATATTTCACACAGAGTTCCAGGGTATGAAATTAGCACCTGCCTCCAGCCAAATGCTGGTAAAATTTTGATGGTGGTTGGTAAGATTTTCTACTCTAGCAGCCACTTTGGCAGGTAATGTTAACCAATCAGGCTGTGTTATTTTGTAAAAAAAAAAAAAAAAGTAATGTGGCTGATAAAATGTAAAAAATGGCTGTTGATTTTTAGAATCCACAAGCCACTCTGGCCAGTGGGTGAAAAAGTTAATAAGCAAAAGTCACTGGATCAAAACAGCACCAGCAATCTCCCGTACATTGAAACATAAAAGCAATTGTAGTTAGACTTTCTACTGGAAGTGCTGTCATAATAACCAGTAATTCACATAGATAATGCTAAATATGAATAAATCAACAATATTTCAACAAAATGGCAATAATCGCTAATTTGTTAAACTGTAAAACGTTACCGACCCTATAACCGAATATGATCCGTCAATCACCACTTACCGTTTGTTCTACAACTATGGGTATAAGGGGGCTCCGCCATGGGGGGCTGAGGTGAACTGACCGTGTTCCCTTCAGCACCGACGCCCCACACTGTAACACCCGCTGAAAAAAACAAAACGTGAAGGTCAGGAGGAAACGGCGGTATGAATCGGGGGGATAAGGCATAACGGAGAGTGCTGTGGGTACTCTCCTCACAAAAATAAACCACCAAGCGACATGACATCCTATGTCATGATTTCTGAACAAAGCCAATAACGACTTGTATGTAATGAGATATAAATACGAACGTTAGCCTACATCACGTCAATTGATGGAGCTCAATCCACAGTACATCTACGAGAAACCCCCAAGGCTTCACCAAGCCGGATAAAGACATTTTACCATGTCTTTCAACTACACTTCTTCGATTGCAAGATTTCAAGCAGTGTGCGAAAACTAGCGAATAATTAGCAAATATCCATAGAATAACAGCTAACTAACTAGCTAATAATTGCTAGTAGCTAATGACATATCACTATCTCACAAGGTGACGCATGCTAGTTAAACGATCCGCTACGTTACACAAGCAATACTTCAAACTGTTCAACAAAATTATGTTGTAAAATACAAGTGCGCACATGTCACTGGGATGAAGTATTCGGACTGTATGTTGTCCAGTTATTTTACCAGTTAGCGATCTATGAAATGTAAAAGACATTTTGAAACTTAAAGCGCTTATAAGTCATTTTTTATGGAAAAAAGGTTGGCTGTAATACTCACTCGTATGAGCATTGCGAATATGTACCATAGATCTATACAGGCAGCGCGATACCCTTTAACCTCATGTTACCCGGAATTTATCTTTATGACCTTTCAAAGTACATTCAAAGATGGAGGGTGGATTAACAAGATGTACGTGTTACAATGGAAGTCAATGGAGACCGGTGTCCAGAAATTTTAGTCAGGTTGTAATCTTTAAAATATGATTTGTTAGATTTGGGTATAATTCTCACTTGTGACATAAGGGGACGTTTTATGTAAAATCTGTATAATTTTAAAGTTTGAGCGGGCAGAAAAAGTAGCGACTTGCGTATCTTATTTGCTCTCCAAAATCTCCATCGTCATGTGACAAGTTGACGGAAGCCAAATTAGTGAAATCCCTTTTTTGCACACTAGATGGGAGTAGTGTGCCAGTCGTGTAAGAATCGTGAACTTTCATTTTGTGTTTTCATATTATTAATTGAATTGGTATATACATGCCTGTATATAACATACTTATAAGAATAACCTATGCATGCATTGGACATTTGAATGAAATAGGTTTTTGTCAATGGTCTTTGTAATAAATGTCTAAACAGTGCCAAAACACAAATTCATTCAGGAATGCAACCCACAAAACCTTGTGACATTTTCACAGGGCTCCTATAAATAGACAAATAAATGGAAGAGAAAACCACATGATCTGGCTAAATGAAAGGCGCGTGGTAATGGTTAAATTACAACCCAAGACTCCCACTTGAGGAGGCAGCGGGGTCGTGAACATCAGCCGGATGTGGTCTTGAATGCAGAATGGGGATAAATGACAAAGTGCTTCACATCAATTTGAAAGGCATATATGCGGAATAGCTTAATTAATTAAGGTGGAATCGGACTGACGTGCAGCCAAAGTGGTTTCATGTATTCTCTGTCACGGAACAGGGAATGGGAGTCAGTTTTCCACCACTTCCAGCAAAGATAGACATACAGCATTTTACTGGACTCTTACTTTTCCATTAGAACCTTTAACTCTGGCAATGGCGGTCTATGGACAAGACTGGGCTACTTTTAAGCCAGATACATACTATTGCCTTGAGTCCCCTCTGAATAGTGAAAAATATGCTAATACTCCCCGAGCGCAGTGATTATCTATTCTAGCCTATCCAGGGGAAAAAACACAATCTACTTTAAAACTATGGGATTCAACATTTCATCCATTTGCAAGTCCTGTTAATTACTGGAAAGAACCACAGCAATCCATATGAAAATCTGCCTTAGTTAATATTATTGCAGTTTTTCTGCTGAAAATGTGCTTATCCCTCCAGCCATCCATTATCTATACCTGCTTATCCTGGGCAGGGTCACAGGGAGTGCTGGAGCCTATCCAAGCGTGCATTTGGGCGAGAGGCAGACATACACCCTGGACGGGCCACCAATCTATCGCTGGGCACACTCACCATTCACTCACACGCTAACACCTATGGACAATTTAGCATCTCCAATTAGCCTAGCTGCATGTCTTTGGACTGTGGGAGGCAACCGGAGCACCCCAGAGGAAACCCACGAGGACACAAGGAGAACATGCAAACTCCACACAGAAAGGCTGAAAGAGCACAGAAAGGGGCACATGGCCTTGAAATCTCCATCATGTCCATCAAGTATGACTTATAAATGCAGGCAAACAGGCTCAGATGACCTGATGACGTCGGATACAGACCCAGTACAGACAGTTATTAATATTTTGAATTAATTAGCATGAATAACTATCAAAGTTATACGCTTGCCTTGTTTTTAGCAACCCGGATTAAGAAATGCAATTTCTAGGCTGTATTCTTGGTTTTTACTTTATATTGGAGTTTTCCCTTTTTTTGAGGGATTTGGCCGCGCTGGGTCAAGGAGACGACTTTGAATTTCCAGCGAACGTCCTACCACTGATTCCGAAACCGTGATTCCAGAATATTACCGTTTGCTAATGATGCGGCGGAAAACGTGACTTATCGGCCAGCAACCAATTAAAAAGTTGCTTTGGAAAAAAGGAATGCTGCTGTCTTTTCGTCCAGGGAAAGAGAGGGGGAGTGCGTGAGTCAAAGCGAGTCCCACGGAAACTTTGGTTATCAGAGTGCACGGACTGACACTTTTCCCTTCGCCGTCATGTCCAACAACAGCGCGAGCAACAGTAACCTGGCAATCGCACAGAAAGCCGTTAAACAGCTGCGACTTGAAGCAAGTGTCCGCAGAATCAAGGTAAAAAACTTAAACCAGGAAAACACAAGGAAATATGTCGGAACAGGGTGTGACTGTTGCGGACTTGTCTGATACGTCCATTTGTAAGCAGCCCGTGGAGAACAAGTAATCAGATCTTCACTGTCGTCATAATTTAGCTAAATCTAAGGATTTGAGTAGCCTAAATAGTTTATTGTGTTTTTTATTTATACCGCCCTGTGTTAAGCTGTTTTAGTGAGACTTGTTATTTAACTGTATAATCGCTACACAGAACTGTGTTTCAGATGATTTGAATGGCGCACACAATGACATTTGTAGAATGATGTTGTTGTGTAGTCTACGTTGACGGTGTTTGCGATTAGTAATTTTCGCTTTATTTGACGCTATAGTCTACAGCGGGACTGTTTTCAGTCGCTTGACAAAAAGTGGAAGAATTCTGAAAACTTTGTTTGGCCCAAATTTATAATCCAAATGAAGGCTGAATGCTCGGTGTTTGTGCATTTGCGTCTGTATGACAGCCACAGTAGCCTAATGTAGCAGCACCACATGCTTTATTATGCTTGAGATATATATAAATATATATATATATATATATGTATGTAAGCATAATAAAGTACGTGCCACCCAAAATGGAGTTGCTGTTACTGTCATTGTGCATATATATTGGTCGCATTGTGTATCATGTTTGCGTCCTGTTGAGGTTGAGGATGTACTTTTATCTTTTTCTCTCTCTATTTTCCTGGTAGGTAGGCTACTGGCCTACTGTAGACTACCGCTGTTTCCGCGCGACAGCAAACAGTAGGGCTCTTTGTTGATTGTGTAGTTTGTAGATTATGTGACAGTGGTCGATTGTAGCCTGGGTATTTTTCCCTGAACTGTGGAGGAAATCCAGATTAAAGAACGTAGAAGCCAGCCGAATAGACCCACCAAAGTGAAGCCAGGAGTACTAGCCTAAATGTTCCTGGGATTTATGAACTAGCATATAGAGCTTTGAGAAGCAACGAAATCACTTACCAGTCTGCCTTAACACTAATGAGGAAATATTACGTGGTATGCTTTGCCTTGATGTGGTTATATTTGCACCCGCATTCGCGTTACCGTAAAGTGTGAGAATATCATTATTCTTGATCTAACAACATTGCTTGGAATTGCGACCGTGGATTTTAGTGAAACCCGTCACGGCTTTGTGGATTTGGCCATTCAAGGCGTGCAATTTTTTTATCTGAAGAGTTTATTGCATCCCAGATCTATACACGACTCAAAATATGGCACATACCCTGCGTGTAATACGTGTATCACTAAAATGTGACAAGACCCTTTTAAATTCGATCTTTAGTGATACACAGTAGCAGAGTTAAGTTCACTATTACATGTGAAGACCAAATGCATATTCTTTATATGGCTCAGTTTTCATTTCAAAAGTAGTTTCAAATGTGCAATAGAGATCTGGATTTGTGCCGCAATGGTTTCTGGTGCGATTCGCAGCTGGGTATTACTCTTGTACCATGAGAATGTGGACAACTTAACCTGACTTTCTTCACACGTTGCTGTATAAGTGGATAGCATGTAAAATGAAATCTGCTCTGAATAAGGGCACCTGCTAAATGATGCATTCAGATGACTTTGTAATGACCTATATGTCTGACCAAAGGGAATCCATATTGTCTGTGGACTGTTGTGAAATCCAGGAAAGCCCATACGCACCAAACAAGGCCTAAATGTGAAGATATTAATGACATTTTGATCTAGGTGTGTGGTGATGTGGGTGTACTCAGTACACACCTGCAGCATACGTGCAAGCCTTCCCAGTTCCACAGTGTAGCTGCATTTTGTAAAGTATGCAGCACAAATCTCTCCTGTCTTTTTAAAAATTTATTTCTGTGCTCTGGCTCCTCACATCCTTAGGGCATTTGGATATAATAAAGAGTTTAAAATCAAAATTTAACTGAAATAAGAAGCAGCCTCAAATTATGCTTACAAGTGCTAAAAAAAAAGTAAAATTGCCCAAAAAAATTGTATATTTTACTATGGAGCTTTTATACTTAGAAAGCTCATCCTGTTAGCATTAGAAGTTAATGGAAGGCTTTATTTAAGCATTCCCAAAAGGCAAGCTGAAATGTGTTTTGGTCCAGTTATTTCTAATCTCTTACTGCCTTGGAGGCTGGTGTTCTAAGCATACCAGTCGTAATCCTGATACTAATTAGGTGGCAGCATAGCACAATTAGGGAACTGCACTTCTAACTCAACGGTTGTGGGTTTGATTCCCATCTGGGATGCTACTTTAACATTACCCTTGAGCAAGGTACTTAACTGGAATTGCTTTAATGAAATATCCAGCTGTATAAATGGATTGCATGTAAAAAAGGAAAGCAATCTGTGTTAATTGCTGTGGATGAGAGTATCAGCTAAACGCTGAAATGTAATTTACAGTTAAAATGGCACTTCCACACCACACTTTTATTATTTTTTTTTTTTGCCATTTTCTCCCCAATTTAGTCTTATACCAATTCCCCTTGTGTATCACAGTCCTGGTCGATGCGCTATCCACTGTCAGGAGGGTGTAGACTGCCACATGCCTCCTCCGATACATGTGGAGTTACTAGCCGCTTCTTTTCACCTGACAGCGAGGGGTTTCACTGGGAGAGCATGCGGAGGTTCACGCTATCTCCCCCAGATGCCCTCCCTGAACAGGCCAGTAGGACAACAGACCAACCAGTAGGAATTGCTAATGCAACGATCAGGACTCATACCGGCTTCCCACCCGCGAACACTGCCAATTGTGTTCATAGGAACGTCTGACCAAGCCAGAAGTGCCGCTACCGGGGATTGAACCCAGGTGCGGTGGTAGGTAGGGTGCTTTTACCTCTACACTACCCAGACGACCCACAACACACTTTTACACAGTTATAATCTGCCCTCCGATGCCTGGTTTTCTAATGGACTCAGGTACAGTGATATTTCCCCAAGAGGACACATTCAGCTCCAAAGGTCTGTGCACATCACACTAAGTCCTTGAACCTTCTGGCAGTATCTCTGTTGGGTAGCTGTTTCAATCTGTGGCTTGTCCCTTTTCCCTTTTTTTTTGAACACAGAAGTTGAAACTGAACACTACTGAGCACTGTGCTGAGACTGAAGGGAGGAGGCACATAGATCCCCAAACATCCCAGCATGCTTTGCGCAGTGTGCGTCGTCAGCGCGGTCCCCTCACCGTCAGTGTGTAAACGTGTGTTTTCAAGGTGTCCCAAGCCGCGGCGGACCTGAAGACCTACTGTCTGCAGAACGCACACAAGGACCCGCTGCTAATGGGGGTCCCATCCAGCGACAACCCCTTCAGGCCGCCGAAATCTTGCTCCCTCTTCTGACACACAGGTGCTGGCACAACTCCTATGCTAAAGTCTCCCTCTCTCACTGTGATGGGCCCACCCACATGTTCACTGCAGAGACACCAGACTGCACGAATTGTTCATATTTCTGTTTTTGATGTACATTATCGGCTTCATGGACATGACATTCCGTCTTTATGAAGTCATCATGAGCAACAGCAGCGTCTTAGAATGGTTTATGTTACGCAGCCTAGTTAGCGACCTTTGCATATACGTTGAACTTTACCCTGTCTGAAAGCTCGGCCATTTCTTTAGGCCTTCTTTGGGAATACGTTGAACTTTACTCTAGGAAACTCTGCCATTTCTTATGCATGCTGT
Source organism: Anguilla anguilla (assembly GCF_013347855.1). Taxonomy (NCBI): domain Eukaryota; kingdom Metazoa; phylum Chordata; class Actinopteri; order Anguilliformes; family Anguillidae; genus Anguilla; species Anguilla anguilla. Next base: position 21,761,383 of record NC_049217.1, read on the forward strand.
ATGGAGCAGTTGTGTTGTGCTCATTAAGGTGCCACTTTCTGCATGCTTCATAAAGGTCATTTACAGCCCAGCTTAATGTGAAGTTTGAACTAACACTTGTTGAACTTGTATTTATGTCACTCTCCCCTCACACTTGCTGTATGTCTCCTTATTCACTCTCGACTACAGTTTCATGATTTCTTTAATGAGCCAGGTTTTCTCTAGGCTGTTAAAGCGAGCCTCGTCAAAAATAAGCACACACCTTCAGCCTTATTCTGCTCCTGAAAGAAATGCATTTTATCATTGATTTCTTTTACAGTGTGTTCTAATTCCTTCATTCCAGTAGCACGTTTCTTAAATGGCAAATCCATGAAGTCATTCGCTGTGATGGAAGCTTAATCACTGTTAAGAGCGGGACTGTGCTTTCATTGATTTTCACCCTGTTGCTGCTGTGCAGTCCAGCTTTGCATCACCTCTGTGGTACTAAGCATACTGCACAGCTGCTTTCACCCTAGTGAACAGAAGCAGCACACTGATGTGGGTTCTCTGTTTCTCTTCCAGCAGGCGAAGCTGGTGAAACCCAGGGACACTTCGGGGCTCGCAGCCCTTTTCCCTCCCCTCCCACCCCTCTTTCCTCCCTCCCCTCTTTCATCCCTCATGTCACTCCGTCACTCTCGTCCTCCTCAAGAAGGCACTTCCCCGGTGGGAGGAGTCTCCACAGCCTGCCCGAACGTCAGTGGGCTTCACCGTGATCCCCTCACAAAATAACCCGCCCACACCCAACCTCACCCCTCCTCCAATGCACTCACCCAAAAAAAATATAATGAATATAAGAAAATATATATGTATTGTGTCAAAATGGATTATAGTCCATTATAAGTAATTGCACATTCTGTAGTAGAATAAGTCTGTGTTACTTTAGCGCACAGAATTTTAGAGACCCATGACACTTCTCCCTTGTTTCCTGTGCACTGTACTGTAAATTTCAGGGGTAGGTCAGCACCATGTACCGGCTGACCTGCAGTAGATTTTCACCTTGGTCAGTAAGGAAACCTGGAGCTATTATGAGGGAACCTTAAAATGTTCCCTTGCTCTGTTTGGAGCATAAGACCATCTTCTTGTTAATGCAATATCAAATCTTTACACTTTTTACACAATAACCCAGCAATGGCCCAGTGTTACACTACTTTTTATTCTTCAAATCTTTGCTGATAATTACACATGTAAACTCTCACATAACAAACAGCACATTATTTGTATGAAGAATACTATTTCCCATTGATATTTAAAAATATACTTTTACCAAATACTCTTGACAAGGAGAAAGCAGGTATTGAATGAGACGAGTCCATTCTTATGAGAATTAACAAGCTGTTTTGCGTCAAAAAAAAATGTTGAGTAATAAAAAACTGATGTGCAATAGGACTTTTTTAGACAACATAAACCAAGTTCAAAACATTTGTCTTGTAGCTCATACTAGTGGCATCTATAATAAATGGCACCCACGTTGGAGGTGGACATATTATCCTTCTGCCATTACAACTTTAATTACAATTCATTGTATTAAGACAGGAGGAGTAGCAGAGCGTGTGGATAAATTCTCACAGCGACAAAACGGTACGAAATCCACCAGAGCTGGAAACGTTCTGCTCGATAAGCAGTTTGAGACCGAGAAGCACAAAAGAATAACATTAAGGCCACAAGTACGCGTATAAAGAGCTCCGTTTTCTGCCTCGCCTGAGACACAGGAAGCTACACTACAGGCGTCCGAGGTTTCGAGCTGCGCGGCGCATACCATACGCAGATGGACACCATGTGGGCACTTCACCTAAAAGCTACGCGGCAGCACATACCGTACAGTACATACCATAGAGAGCCTGGGACCGTGCGGGTATCTCACCCGTGAACTACACAGCAGTACTTACCACAGATATTCAGAGACCGGGCACGACATAGCGGCACACTGCCACACAGTGCATACCATGCGCGTGTATACTATAGGGTTATCTCTCCCTGTACCTGCTCTTTTGGAATTCAGGTAGTTTGACAGATTTGTCCACCCTGTCTTTTTTTTTTGTTATTCAGTGAGTGCCAGTGCTTTGTCTTGTCCTTCTCTTTACCATTGCGTCCGGCACCATAATTACTCAGGTTTCGACGAGTCCACTTCTTTTTTCAGTTTTTTTTTCAGTTCATCAGAAATTCTAAGCTCTGTTTAGGCCCTTTGAGGAGTCTCACTCCTTCACTCCCACTCTTCTGTGCATCGACGGCTTCTGTGTACAACAGGATGTTGTCATTGTGCTTTGCATACTCTCATGTGCCAATATTTGTATTACTTGAAAGGTAAAGAAAGGTTTTCGGTAAATATGTACAAGTGTATTTCTTCTCCATGTACAGAAGGTATTTCAGCAAATTCTATCCTTGAATTATTTTGGTTACACCTGAAGGTATGGACATAAACAAACTGTGTAGTTACATTGCAGCAGTTAACCTTGAAGCAAATTATGGGCTGTAGGAGAAGAAGAATTAGAAGGCGAAACAGCAAATGGACTGTGGCTCTAAAAATACCCTTTAGGATTTTTAAAATGTCAATGATGTTTTATAATCAGCCCTGTGTGTAAAAGGGTAGCATTTACTACCAAAATGTTACCTATATAAATGATGTAACGCTGTTACTCTCCTGTGCCTTAACTCAAGTTTTTGTTAATGCCCGTATTGTTGATGTTAAGCTCTACATATTGTTCGGTTGTGGCAATTATTAAAACCATTGTTGTTTCATGACTGAGGTACTCTGTGTCCATCATTATCGTTTTCATATTCACTTTCATTGTCATTATCAGTGGTATTAACGCTTGGAATTTTAATGAATTATTACAAATATTGATTAATTTAGTGTAATTACATGTTTTATCCAAATAGTGCATCTTTCATGCGTAAAGAGAAGACTGCTGGCAAGCCAAAATAACTTGCTAGTTACATTGCCAACATGGTGACCTGATGATTTGTGGGGAAAGTATTTAGCTGTTGAATGTACATAGCTGGCCAGTTTATCACTAAAAACAATAGACCGGACATAAAAAAAACATCTTGAAATGTACTTTCTGAAACATTAACTAATAAACAACTTATGCTTAAAAGTGTTATTATTCATAATTTTACTCAGGGGCCCCCTTTGAAAACTGGGCAAAATACTAGCCGCAGGCCCGCTCCTTGGAGAAGGCTTGGACAATACACGTTATTCCACGTTGACAGGGCGCACTCCTGAAGGCAGTGTGAGTGGCGTGCCTTGCTGTTGCATCGATTGGCCACAGCATGGCAGTAATGTAGTTGGAGCTCTGTTTTATGCGTGTGCGCGTGTGTGTGTGTGCGTGTTTTTGTGTTAATGCGTGTGCGCAAGAGAAAAGAGAGAGCGAGGGTGAACGCGTGTGTCCAGCGTTGTCTCTCCCCTCAACCGAAGATGGCGGTGTCCGTGTTCCCCGGCGTGCGGCTCCTTTCTATCGGAGACGCCAACGGAGATATACAGCGACATTCGGAGCAACAGCCTCTCCGGTTGGAGGTGAAAACCACGCAGGATGCGGCCCTGGTTAACCTCACTAACGGTGAGTAGTTGGCGCACTGTTCTAGGTTTTTCTATCCGGCCTGCCTACAGCTCCCGAGTTGGGCTACGATCTCCACTCCGTCCCGCTGCTTCTCACTGAAGGCTATTTTCAAAAGCAGCCATCTCAAAGTGCTCAGTGTGCTAACTGGATCTAATAATCTGAGTTAGATTTACAAAAACGGGCCTACCTCCCTTTAGTAGCTGCTCTGATTTGATTTAAAGTTGGGGGCTGACCAGCTCGCCTAAAGCGTGCGGGGACACGCGAGTTCAGGGTCCGGAAATACCGTTAATCATTTCACCACGTTTTATTTGTGCGTTTCTGTTTTTGTATTGAATGAGAATCTACAGCCAAGAGCCGGGAGGTCGACCCTACACAACTTGAATAGGGTTAACTTGGTCTAGCTACTGGGTTAGCTTGCTTTGTTGGCTTTTAAGTTGAGCAGCTAACATAATGAAGCGTAAAGCCACTCAGCGTCGGCTGGTGAATGTACTGTTAAAGCCAATGGAAAATGTTGTTGGAATAGCTGATGGTTAAATTGTCTGTTTTACTTGGTGAGTTTACAGGAAAAGACGGGAACTGGATGCTAGCTAACTGATAACTAGCTGGCTTATAACGTTACCGTGCAACTCCAGTGTGAAAGTATAGAAGAATGGCTTGAGGTTTAACTTGCAACAATAACTAGCTAGCTACATCAATAACTTAAGTTTAAAATACGCCCACGTAATATGAGTCAGTTGATACACTCGATGATATTTCGGGCCTTCGATTTGTTGGTCACCAGTTAGCTCTTAAAGTAGTTAGCTAGCTTAACGGTAATGGCAGGAATACAAAACCAAGTAGCTTCTGCCTTGCGCATCTCTGGCACAACAGATGAACGCACAGATGGCTTGCTGACTATCTGTATTGCAACTATGATTAGCCAACTATAACTCGGTCTTTATGGTCTGGGAGTGATAACTACCACTAGTAGCTAGTTCTTTGTTATTTGGCTTGGTACGTTACATACAAATAACGTAAAAAGCTAGATAAACATGCTGGAGTTACGAGTTAACTGCACAAGTTTTGTTCTCCGTGATTTTGGCGAACAATAGTGTGTCCCCCGCCCCCTCTCTCCTGCGGTCGGCCTCCCGCTCACACTGGATACGGCTTTTGTTGGCCACGAATGGCGCATTGATATTTTATTGTAACTCATGTTAGCTCACTAGCCGAGGAAAAAAGGCCTTTTGCGTTTCTTTGAGCTTGCTAACTTGGACTGTGACGCTGTGTAGTTGCTAGGAAGGTTTTGCTCTCTTGCGAGTGGCTTTAGAGAAGTTTTCCTGTACTTTGTCAGCTCCGGCTGTTGGAACCAAAACCTGTAAAACGTTTTCAGGTTTAACATGTAATAAGCTCCCCCAACTTTTAACAGGGTATGCCAATGTGCAGCCCCTACAGCTCATGTTTTGTTCCACTGTGTTGTCTGAATGGTGTGTGTGTGTGTGTGCATGTGTGAGAGACAGTGATTTAAGTGTGCAGTGTCTAATGATGTCTGTCCAGTTCGGAGTCTCTGTAGTGGTGTGCTGAAGTACGTTGCACTGCTCCCCACAGCCGAAGAGACGTGTGTGTTTAAGTGCTCAGTGTCGAAGGAGACGGAGTGCAGCCGCGTGGGAAAACAGTCCTTCATCATCACCCTGGGCTGCAACAGCGTCCTGCTGCAGTTCTCCTCTCCTACAGGTACTTACGGCTCCATCTTGGCTCTGTTTCCGCCTGTCTGTCCTACTGTGCGGTTCAGTCCTAAAGGTACTTCATCCTTGCTCTGTTGTTCCACTGCATGTTTCTCCCTACTTGTTGTGCAGCAGTTTTCTGTTCTTAAGTTGGGTGTCCAGCTCACCCCTGGGTTCTTCTGCTTTTTTCTGTCAAATCAAATCAGTTTTATTTTTATAGCGCTTTTTACAGAGAACTGTCGCAAAGACTCTATACAGAGTGGCAGAGAAGGACAAAAACAGCAAGAACCATGCAAAAACTAGACCTGAAACCCCAAGTAGCACACACATAAGGTTACAAAACAGAAAACTCCCTGTGGGGATAAACCCTCAAGCGGAGGCTAGAAAAAAAAATCCCTGATGGGAAGAAATCTCGGGAGGAGCCCGGCTATAGAGGGGGAGCCCGTCCTCCTCTGGCTGGCCTGGTGTATAGTAGCAGTAGAATGGATGTAACCGAAATGCAACAAGGGATCAATCAAATAATTAACTAGTAGAAGTCCAAATTGTATAGTTCGGTACAGTGCAGTTTAGAGGGGCAGAGTGACGCATCTGGAGCTCCAGGCTGTGTTAAGGCATGGGCATGGAGCAGGGGAGGAACAGGGCTACAGCAGTCTGTGGCCAAGGAGTGAGGGACCGGGCTGGAGCCATCCCGTGAACTCAGGGAAAGGAAAGAGGCTGGAGCAGTCTGTGAACTCAGGGAAAGGAAACAGGCTGGAGCAGTCTGTGAACTCAGGGAAAGGAAACAGGCTGGAGCCATCCCGTGAACTCAGGGAAAGGAAACAGGCTGGAGCAGTCTGTGAACTCAGGGAAAGGAAACAGGCTGGAGCAGTCTGTGAACTCAGGGAAAGGAAACAGGCTGGAGCAGTCTGTGAACTCAGGGAAAGGAAACAGGCTGGAGCAGTCTGTGAACTCAGGGAAAGGAAATGGGCTGGAGCAGTCTGTGAACTCAGGGAAAGGAAACAGGCTGGAGCAGTCTGTGAACTCAGGGAAAGGAAACAGGCTGGAGCAGTCTGTGAACTCAGGGAAAGGAAACAGGCTGGAGAAGTCTGTGAACTCAGGGTGAGGGCCCCAGGGGAAAAGAAACGGAGAAGATCAGGTTGGCACTAGAAAGATTGTCAACACACTTGGTGAATGAAGTCTATGTCAGAAACCTAGAATAAACCGTTGGATAGAAGCACCATCCAGCTACTACAGAATCCACGACCACCAGTGTATAACCTATAATGACTTAAGGCAGCCACTACTAAGAGCCGTACTCTGACTGCTCAGACCGAACATTCATGGACTAGGCTAAACTACCATCCTTTGTGCCATTGCCCAGAGCAATGCCCTGGGTTAGGCTGATAAGCGAACATTTGGACCTGCTGGTTTGAGGGGCAGTACTACTAGTATGCCCAGCCCTCTGAGTAGTCCAGACATCCGCATTTAACTTGATAAACTTGGTGATTTAACGTGGCCATTTATCAGGATAGAGGACTATAGGAATGGTTAAATATAGGATTGACTAAAGAGGCAAGTTTTGGGCCTACTCTTAAAGGCAGAAAGAGCCCAAACATGCATAGGGAGGTTGTTCCATAAGACAGTACTTCTACTGCTGACCATCAACTTGTATTTCTCTCTCCCTCTAACTCCCTTTCTCTTCCTCTCCCTCTGACTCCCTCACTCACTCACTCTTGTGCACTGTTTTCTTATCCGGAGTCAGTCCTTAAGCTTTCCGAGGCGTGCCCAGCTCCTGTTGCTAAGCTAGCCCTTCTGAATCCCCTCCCAGTCTGCAGTAATGCTTTTCCCCCTCAGATTTCTCCTCCTTCTACAACATCCTGAAGAACTGCCGGGGACACAATGGCGAGCGATCGGCCTTCAGCGAGCGGACGGAGGAGTCCTCCGCTGTGCAGTACTTCCAGGTGACTGACGACCGCTGCGCAGCCGTGTGGCCCACAGACGTTTCAGATGCACCTTGTACTCGCATCATACATAAGCCTGTATACACACACAATACGCTCACTTCACACGCAGATCAGACAGTCTTCATACCCAAGCGCATACACACACATCGGACGCACACACACAAATGAAATACGCATACACTTCACACAAATTAGACAAGCGTTATGCAAGCACATGCACGCTCGTCAGAGGCATACACACACACACACACACATACACACAGATACCAGACATGTATTACAGCTGCACATGCAGATCTGTTGCAGCACACGGATCACAGGGCTGGATATACAGACTCGCCCTGGATGTGACTCCTCCTCCCCCCTGTAATCTCTGACCTCCTGCTGGCCCTTCTCTGCGCAGTTCTACGGCTACCTCTCCCAGCAGCAGAACATGATGCAGGACTACGTTCGGACCGGGACCTACCAGCGGGCCATCCTTCAGAACCACGTTGACTTCAAGGACAAGGTGCCGGTCCTCACAAGGCTTGTGGATTATAGGTTGTTTCTAATGGGCATCAGAAGGCATCTGCCCCTCTCTCACTCCCCTCTGTGCCTCTCAGGTGGTGCTGGACGTGGGCTGTGGGTCCGGGATCCTCTCCTTCTTCGCGGTTCAAGCTGGAGCTCGGAAGGTGTACGCTGTGGAGGCCAGTACCATGGCACAGCATGCAGAGGTAGTGCACACGAATCCATATACACACACAAGCACACACTTGTACGCGCGTACACACACACATGCACACACATGTACGTGCGCACACACACATGCACACACATGTACGCGCGCACACACACACATGTACGCACGCGCGCACACACACAGAACCATGCACGTATACACACACGCACATACAATGATACGCGTAAACACACACACAGTATTCTGTGTATAGTTGCAAGTATAATTGCGCTCGCACACACTTGTGTGTTTACATGCCCATAATCGCACACAAGTATAAACATGCACACACACTGTTGAATAGTTACCCCATGCCCAGGCATACACCTGCATGTGTATGTGCACACGCTTGCAGCCACGTCATCACCCAGGTACCAATCACTGATGTACAGAACCCCAAACCCACCGCACAGGTCACCTGACCTGCAGGTACGCGCACAGTAAATGTCCTCCCAGTCAGACGGGTAGGGACACAGTCTCCCTCTGAGCTCCCGTCCCTGTGCCCCCGCAGGTCCTGGTGAACAGTAACGGGCTCACGGACCGGGTGGTGGTGATCCCGGGGAAGGTGGAGGAGGTGACTCTGCCCGAGCAGGTGGACATCATCATCTCCGAGCCCATGGGCTACATGCTGTTTAACGAGCGCATGCTGGAGAGCTACCTGCACGCCAAGAAGTTCCTGAAGCCCAGCGGTAGGGAAGGAGCCCCCCCCACCCCTCGACGTGTCCTTGCGTCGTGCTGATGCTGATGGTTTAATAGCGTGACGATTGGGAAGCTGTGCTTGTGACGCAGAACAGTTCTTGTGCTGGTGTTGCTTAGAGAGGCAGCCTGGAACAGTTCTTGTGCTGGTGTTGCTTAGAGAGGCAGCCTGGAACAGTTCTTGTGCTGGTGTTGCTTAGAGAGGCAGCCTGAAACAGTTCTTGTGCTGGTGTTGCTTAGAGAGGCAGCCTGAAACAGTTCTTGTGCTGGTGTTGCTTAGAGAGGCAGCCTGGAACAGTTCTTGTGCTGGTGTTGCTTAGAGAGGCAGCCTGGAACAGTTCTTGTGCTGGTGTTGCTTAGAGAGGCAGCCTGAAACAGTTCTTGTGCTGGTGTTGCTTAGAGAGGCAGCCTGGAACAGTTCTTGTGCTGGTGTTGCTTAGAGAGGCAGCCTGGAACAGTTCTTGTGCTGGTGTTGCTTAGAGAGGCAGCCTGGAACAGTTCTTGTGCTGGTGTTGCTTAGAGAGGCAGCCTGGAACAGTTCTTGTGCTGGTGTTGCTTAGAGAGGCAGCCTGAAACAGTTCTTGTGCTGGTGTTGCTTAGAGAGGCAGCCTGGAACAGTTCTTGTGCTGGTGTTGCTTAGAGAGGCAGCCTGGAACAGTTCTTGTGCTGGTGTTGCTTAGAGAGGCAGCCTGAAACAGTTCTTGTGCTGGTGTTGCTTAGAGAGGCAGCCTGAAACAGTTCTTGTGCTGGTGTTGCTTCCAGAGGCAGTCTGGAACTCGATAGTGAGTGTTGCAACCAAGCACTGATGATTTTTACACGCTACGCGCTACCGCTTCGTGGCTGAGCAGTTGACATTTCCACTTCACAGTAACAGCACTTACAGATGACCGGGGCAGGTCTAGCAGGGCAGAAATTTGACTGACTGACTTGTTGGAAAGGTGGCATCCCATGAGAGTGCCTTGTCGAAAGTCACTGAGCTGTTCAGTATGACCCATTCTACTGCCAATATTTGATATTTGTTTATGGAGATTGCATGGCCGTACGTTTGATTTTGTACACCTTTTAGCAATGCGTGTGGCTGATGTAGCCAAACCCACAAATTAGAAGCGGTGTCAAAATACTTGTAGGCCTTGTGTGTGTGTGTGTGTGTGTGTGTGTGTGTGCGTGTACGTATGTATGTGTATATATATATATATATATACATGTGTAAGCAGTTCTGTATATGATCATGTTACATGGCCAAATTTAATTTTAATCAGCACTGTCTGGCCAGTGTGCTTTGCAGCTATGAAAAGTTTATACATGCAGCCTTAAAGGGGCTGCTGCTGGAATTATATTTTGGAAGTCACATGTTTGTGAAGCTGTGGGTCATATTTGTTTTCAAGACTTTTATTGGGTGGGGTGGCTGATATGTAAAGAGTTGTTATCAGAGTAAACGTTGTTTAGAAAAGCAAACTCATTTCGCACCCCACCTCACACCTCCTCTCCCTATATCCAGGTAACCTGTTCCCCACCATTGGGGATGTTCACCTGGCCCCCTTCACTGATGAGCAGCTCTACATGGAGCAGTTCACCAAGGCCAACTTCTGGTAAGGAGCATGTGCAGGACAGAAACAGGAAGTAGACACAGCAGTAAACACAGCAGCCCTCCAGGATGTGAGTTCGAGAGTCCTGTTCTAAGCCAATAGAATCCTCTTCATTGCTGTCCCTCCTCCTCCCCTGTTAGGTACCAGCCTTCCTTCCACGGCGTGGACCTCTCCGCTCTGCGAGGAGCCGCTGTGGACGAGTATTTCCGCCAGCCAATCGTGGTGAGGAGCCGCGGAGCTGCATGAGAGCGGGAGGGATGGAGGGAGCGTGTGTGTGCGTGTGCGTGTGCGTGTGCGTGTGCGTGCGTATGTGTGAGCGTGCCTTTTGGGTGATTTGCTGGGTGCACACATGGTGACAGTGTATACACACACCCACGTACACACACACACACACACACACTCACTCACACACATAGATACATTCAAACACACATACATATGGGTTTGTTTAAGGGTGTGCATGGATGTGTGTGTCTCCTGGCTGTGTGTGTGTGTGTGTGTGTGTGTGTGTGTGTGTGTGTCGGTGTGTGTAAAGCCCGTTCCTCAGCAGCTGTGGTGAGGGGTACGGTGGAATCCCACTGGGGCTGCTCTGCTCCCTGGCCAGGCTGCACATTAACCCTGCTTCTGAATCTCCTCCTTCTCTCGTCTCCCTCCACCCCCCCCTCCTCCCTTTCTGTCCCCCTCCTCCTGCTGTGGCCTCTTGCTCTGGGACAGGACACCTTTGATATCCGCATCCTGATGGCCAAGTCGGTCAAGTACACGGTCAACTTCCTGGAGGCCAAAGAGGAGTCCCTGTACAGGTGTGTGTGTGTGTGTGGCTGTCTCTGAGCTCCTGTGCTTTCCAGCAGGACTCTGTAGAATCTCCTTAGACCGCTCTGAGTCAATACGTCTAACGGAGGGGAAATTGATGGTCTTTTCATCACCATTTTTAAGAGCTCAAATGTAAATGCTTTAGATGCGAAAATAACAGACATTTAGAGCTTCTACGGAAAGCGTCATGAACTGATAGTTTTCACGCATCATTGTCATTCATCTCCTTTTGGGTTCAGTAGTGATAAACTGTCCATAAAGCCGTTCCTTAGCTTGCTCGAGAGTCAATACTATTTAGTCATTCAGTGTCTGCTTGTGTAGTTTGGATTGTGAAGGAATACACATGAATGAATTATGTGAAAGTATCGATGCATCAATATTTACACTCTTGTCGAGTGCTGAAAGACTTCTCTCCCTCCCACGCTCCCCCTCTGTTTCCTGCTCTTCATTTGTCCTCTCTTCTTCCCTTCCCTCTCAGGATAGAGATCCCGTTCAAGTTCCACATGGTGCAGTCCGGCCTGGTGCACGGCCTGGCCTTCTGGTTCGACGTCGCCTTCATCGGCTCAGCGTGAGTACGCGCTCGCACGCGGTCTGCCTCGGTCTGTCGCCGTGGGGACGCTCAGACCTGTCACTGCGGCCGCGCCGGCCATGTTTATGACGTCCCCCTCAAATCCAGCCCTGAAAGATCATTAGGGTCCTGAAAGGGATTTCATTTCCATTCCGTAGGGGATTTATGAGTTTGTCACACAGGGGAGGAACTCATATGAGTTTGGATGGTTATTTGTTGAATGTGTGTGTGCGTGCATTGAACTTGCCAACCTGGAGATAATGGACAATTAACAAACCTACAGGACTGTGGCCTTCTGGGTTAGCGCGAGGTCTATCAAACTTGCTGGAGCGTTGCACTCTGTGATTTACGGGGGTCTCTATTGAAACTGCTGGGCCATGGTCCGCTGAGCTCTGAGGTAAAGGAGCCCCAGTCATCAAACAGAATGGCTCTTCCTGTTTCATTGGGAGGGCTTTTTAAAGCAGTCCCTCAGTCCCGCCAGGGCCTGACTGCCTCCTGGAGGTCTGTGACCAGGCCGTATCTCAGAACGATGGTTCGGACAGACGAGGTTACTGTAGATGACAGAGCGGCCTGTGAGCTAGCGGCATGCTGGAGGCCCTAATGACTGTGTGGAAAACCGCGCCTTGCCCTCGCCTCGTACGTTAGAGAGTAAATAGACGGGCGGCGGTTGGAGCAGAGGGGCGGGGCCTAGGATCAGACTCGTCTGTCCGGTCTCTCGTCATTTCTGTGCATTCCGTACCACCCTCCTTCTCTGTTACTTCTCTGCCTTTTTAATAATGTAAGTACGCCTATGAAGTGTTCTTACAGGCACCAGGCAGGTGTGACCTCGACACTTGGAGGTCTTAATTGCTCATGTTTCTGACAGTCGGGCCAGAATGTGGTACAGAAGTGCGCAGGGGGCACCGCTGATCGAACCGTGTCACCTGGGTGTGTTTGTACGGGACACAGGCGCTGCGCGTTTCGTTAAATTTCAGCACATGAGTAGGTTCAGGCGGGAGTTCCCCTGTGGGTGTGTGTAACGCGCTCCCTGTGCTCTGCCGCCCCCTGCAGGACGACCGTGTGGCTGTCCACAGCGCCCACAGAGCCCCTGACCCACTGGTACCAGGTCCGCTGTTTGCTGCAGTCGCCCCTCTTCGCCAAGGCGGGGGACACGCTGACAGGAACAGCCCTGCTCATCGCCAACAAGAGGTCAGCCCGAGTTCCCTGCCATGTCTTTCAGCGTCGCCTCTGAATCCGTCGCGTGCGTGCGTGTGCATGTCTGCTGATGTCATCGGTCTCTTTCTGTCTCGCCCTTTCAGGCAGAGTTACGACATCAGTATTGTTGCTCAAGTTGACCAGACCGGATCCAAGTCCACCAATCTCTTGGATCTGAAGAACCCCTTTTTCAGGTGAGCTGGTACATCCCGTTCAGTCTGCGTGCATGGAGGTTTGGGCTGTTCCATTCAGGGAGAAGCGGGGGTGGTAGAGAGCTGCTGTGAGCGCTGTGTGTGTATGTGTGCGTGTGTGTGTTGCAGGTACACGGGGGCCACCCCAGCTCCTCCCCCCGGGTCACACTACACCTCCCCCTCTGAGAGCATGTGGAACACCGGGGGGTCTTACAACATGAATCAGCCTATGTCAGGTACACTGCATGGAGCGCGCACACAAACACGCACGCACACACGCACGCACACACACGCACACACACAGACACACTCGCATGCATACACACTGGCACAAACTCTCATATCTGCCTGTGTGTATACGCGCACACATGCACACGCTCATAAGTACACTTCAGATGCACAGTCACGCATAGGCTGAAACACATTGGCACAAAGTCTTGCATTCACATATGTATATATACACACACACACACACACACATGCGCATGCACACACACAATACACACTGGGTATGTGGTGAGACAGACATTATATTTCTCTCTCTCTCTCTCTCTTTGTGTCTCTCTCCCCCTCTCTCTCTCTGTCTCTCTCTCTCAGGGATGCCTGCGGCCTATGACCTCAGCACGGTCATCAGTGGCGGCTCTGGAGCTTCTCACAACAACCTCATCCCCCTGGGTGAGCTGAGCCTCGGGGACGGACAGGCAGGCAGACGCAGTGCAGAGATCAGCCCTCACAAGCTGGACTGCCTGAGTGGAATATTAGGGCAGCTAGGCACTTAGGGACACTGGGTGAAAGACAGGGTCACTTGTTGGTTTTTTAAGAAGTCCTTAGTAGTGCAAATGTAACGGAGTGCTTGTTTTTCAGTAGGCCTAAACATTACTCAGGGTAAAAAAGAGAAATAGCATTTTTTTCCACTTTCGGTGCAGATTAGTTTTTTCAGGCCATAACCACATTAAAAACAGCATTGTCTAGCAAAACAAGGCAGTGTGGGAGGGAAAAGATAACACATGATCTTGTGTGATCAATTGTGATCAATTAAAAGTATCCTTTCCTAGTGACAGTTTCTCAAAGAAATGCAGTTGTGTGTGCGTCTGTGTGGGAGAGATTGTGTGACTGATTCAGGCTCTCTTCCCCTTTCCAGTGAACACAGGGATTGTGAATCACACTCCCTCCAGAGTGGGCTCAATCATGAGCACAGGAATAGTCCAGGGTAAGCACCCCCATGTGGCCTTTGTAGGGAGTGCATACTTGGCAAATTGATGACAACCCTGTGTTACTATCTCTCTAGGAAGTGGGAAAGTTGGGGGGGGGGGGGGGTCATTTCAATTTTAATTCACTAGAAATTGTTTTAAGTTCAGTCTCTCCCTCCACAGGAGCCACTGCTGGCCAATCAGGACACGGCGGCAGCAGCAGCAGCACCTATTACCCTGCAAATAGCCAGTTCAGTATGGGGGGCCCTGCCTTCTCCATGGCTTCCCCAATGTCTGTGCCCAGCAACACCATGCACTACGGGAGCTAAGGCCTCTAGGCCATCCACAGCCAGAACGAGCAAACCAAAACCAGAACTGCCATTTTCCGTTTCTCTCCTGCACACCCCCCTCCCCTTGCTCTGACCTCACCTCCATGCACCCAAACCCATTTCATCTTTCCAGTCCTCGATACTTTGATGTGCCACTGATTTTGCTGCAGTCTGTGCACTTCCAGTCTGGCCGCTAGGTGGCAGCGCTGTTCAACAGATTATGTTGGAGGGCTGGCTCATTTACATTGTTTTTAAATGCTTTACGCACACACGCACACACACACACTAGATACACCAAAAGGACTTTGTCTTGCTCTAGATCCTGGGTAGAAGAAACCGCTGATTCCTCCTCCCCAACACCCCTGCAGTCACCCTCCCTCCTCTTCCTTGAACTCTGTCCTTCCCCCCTTGCGGGAGCGATATCATCCAAGCATATCTTTCTAACTGCACCTCTGGACTCACCATTTACACTGATCAGCGGGGGTTCTTCTGGGTTTTACTTGTTTCTATCGTGTTCTTTTTTTCTTTTTCATGCCAATCTTGGTTTTATAAGCACCGGCCATCCTGACAGAGATATTTCGACTTTCAAAGTTGCATCTCGCCGGCATGTGTGTCACTGCCATCTTACCAGAACTGTACAGGAGCTGCACCAGAGCTTGGTTGGTCCAAGCTCTGTCCAAGACCCCAACGCCACCCCCCCTGGCCTCCACCCCCACCTCCACCATAGGAACCGCCTGACCAATGGACTGGTCAGCCAATGACCTTTGACTGTGTCGACAGAAGGGCTCCTGAGCCAATCACTCTGAAGATGTGTAAGAATGGCTGTGAATGCTGCAGGAAGGGCGGAGCTTGGATAGGAAACTTTCGTCTGTGAGCAGGGGAGCCGTTTGCATCAGCAGTGTATTTGTTTACACCCCCACCGCGCCCCCACCCCACTCGCCCTGCGTCTCTAGGTGTTTGGGATTGTGAAACTGGTGTGTGTTGGCCCCGGATTGGAGAGGAGGGCCAGTGAACTCCCGTCACCCAAACCCCCTCACCTCCCCAGCCTTGCCCCACCCCCTTACATACATAGAGTCATGAGGCCTGCTCCTCATCTCCTCTCCAAACAGGCAATAGTGTTGCCCTAGCAACAGACAGACTGTGAAACGGACCTGTGCATCACTTCCAGTCTGACATGCGGACTCCAAAATGCATTTTATTCGATCAAGCAACTATCAAGATGGGGGGGGGGGGGGGGATGTTTCTGCTAGTTTGTAGAAGTAATAATTTGTCTTTCTTTTCCTTTCACAAAAAAAAGAAAAAAAAAATAGGAGCAAATTAAATGTGGGCGGAGATTCCCCCAAACCCAAAGCCTCGTGTTGACACTTGCACAAGTACCCCACTGCATTGTGGGTCCAAAAGCTTACATTGGTAATTTAAGTGTCAGATTGTAACCACCGCTGCTTTGGTTGTAATGCACACACACACACACACACACGTAATCCACCTTCTGGAAAGAGGCTGCCAAAGGTTATTGAAATATCCATCGCATGTCCCCCAGGAAACTTAGATTACAGCAGTAAGAGCAAATATTGAAATACTGGTTGCTCTTAGGCTTTCTTTAGTAGCATTAGAACAGGTGTGTGCAGAAGTGACTCAAGATGTTAACCTGCCTATTACCTGAATCCTGTTTCAAATGGGTACAGAAGTGTCAAGATCTCACAGATGTTAACTTGCCTGTTGCATGAATCTTAACGGTTAGAAATGTAGAGATCTCCCATTCTGCAGTGGGGTCATTTGAATCATGGAACAGGGCTATGAGAGTCTTGGGTTGGGCACTATAGTTAGATTCTATGTCTTTGAGAGAGTCATCCCCAGATTCTCAGGTGGGAGTATCTACGCCTATGAGGTTGCGCGATTCCATGGAGAGCTGAAGGCACAGATCTTCAAGTGGCCAAGCAATCGATTAGGTGACCTCCACCTGTCAATCTCTCTCTGACCCCAGACGCCTTCTGTTCCTGACCAGATGGGCCCAGCGTGGCACGGCATTTTTGTCCGTTGTGCCAGTATCAGACCACCCAGTAAGATGCCCCCAAGCACAATGTCGTCATTCAAATCATTTATTGTTCTCAGAAAAGATCAGACCAAACCTTTTTAAGTACTAGACACAAATGCAGTACAAACTGGAGTAGGAAACCGCAGTCAAGTTAGCAGGGAGATGAAGCGCTCAGAAACAATAGGCTGAGCACAGTGCTGCTTCTCACATGGATCAAAAGACATTTTTTTGTAATACTTTCATTCCCGGTCGTTTTCCGGAGCAAACTTTGCGTCCTCATCTCGGGCTGTCCGTAGGTGCTGTCGAAGCAGCCGCAGCCAGAGGTTACGAGACTTGGCGCCTTGCGCGGGTTCTTTTGTTTCACGCCCGATTGTATCTGTAGTCCTCCTAACTGAAAGAGGGCTGTGGGACCACTGGATGGAGTCCTCTTCACGGACACTCAACACAGCCATGCTCGACTCGCAAGGAATCAGGTCGGACAGACTCTGCCTAACTGAAGGGTTTGTTTATGGGGGGGGGGCGCAACATATACACACAAAATGAGGGAAAATAACTATATAAGGAGTAAATAAATAATTACAATTATTTTCACATTTAATAGGTCACACTTAACCGGCTTCGTGTAAACATTAGGCAAGAAAAGTTACTAAAATTAAAACCTCTCAAAATGTTCCCCAGGACTGATAGAGAATAGGCCTGAGGCGTGTCCTTCCTCCCTTAAGCTGTTGCTGCTTCAGTCCTGTATATACAAACATTCCGCAGTCAACGCTTTCCTTCAGTGTTAACCGGAATATAAATCTGATTTATTGCAATATACATGTGCAGAATTAGCAAAGTAATCATCATCTCTGATGTAAAGCCCCAAATCCCCATCACCGCCGCCCCCGCCACTCCTCCCCTGGATCCCTCCCTCCATCAGTGTCTCTTGGTCAGTGGGGCTTGGCAGCGCTGGTCTGGAGGGCCGTGTGGTTGGAAGAAGGAGGGGCTAGTGTTGGAGCAGGCGTTTGTACAGGCGTCTGGAAGAAGTACATCTGAGAAAGAGAGAAGAGAGGTTAATATAACAGGGCTGGGCAGCCTTGGTTTATATGTTCACTCAAAGTAGGCTCCATAGCCTCCACGTCTCAGAATGGTCTGGGCTATGTAATTTAGCTCACTTGAGTTGGGATTCCATCAGCATATGTCTAACTTTGACTAACAATTGAACAAGAATTTCTTTTTGTTACTTCAGAAAGACTTTGATCAGTTCAGAAAGAACTGATGCACTGATGGAACAAAGGTGCATCCACCGCTCACATTCACTTGCAAATCAGAAATTAAGGACAAATGTTGATTGAACTGAGGCTACAGAAGCCACCCAGACTTCCTCAGATTGCCACTGTGTGACCAGCCCCTCGGTGCACACTAGGCATCTGCAGGCTACCAGTCCCTGAGGAGTTCGTTTCTCATCTTCTTTAAGTGTTGGGTTCTCATGTTACAGCGTGCTGCGTGGAGTGCGTAACTGGCACCGGCTTGCAAGCAAGCGTGCTGGAGAGGCAGTCACAGTTCGGTCGCACTTATCCCCGCACGGCATAGCAGTGATGCATTTTTTTTCAGATGAGGAATTAAACTCCCCGCTGTGGACAGTAAGGAGCTCCTGTTATTTGTGGTAAGAATCAGAGACGTTCCACTTGGTTAGGGCCAAGCTTGCATCTCGAGCTATCCCATTTCTCCCTTTGGTTTGAGGCAGATAACTAAATCCCCTCCTTCTCCACTTCAGCTGCGTGGTGTTTGCCACCACCATTTCTGGCACGAAATGGCTTCTGTGCATGCAGGTGGGCACCATCAGCCTAAACATTGCAGTGATGTCAGCAGATTTATTTTAGCTATATCTTTTGGGCAGGGCCAGGGTATACCTCACCTTACATCCAATGGCAAGCAAGGCGTGCAACACGACAATGGTGATCACGGTGGCAAACTTGGTCAGGTTGGTGTCGTCGCGGACGGTTGGCCAGAACGTTAGGACCAGCAAGGAGCCAGAGATCACCATGGCGACCACAATCAAGAGCCACCGGAGCCACTCGAAGGGAATGATCCACAGCACCTGAGGAGGGGGGAAGAGGTGGGTCACCCGGGTCGGGGCCGTGATCAAAACCTCAGGCGATGGCAGTTGGCAGCGGGCCAGGACTCACCGAAGTGGGGATGTAGACGAAGAGGGAGTAGCCGTACACGCACACGGTCTCCAGGAAGGTGTAGCCGCCGGTCTGCCTCTCCGTTCCCTTCCGCCACATCAGAAATCCCCACAAGCACAGAGGCACGAGCCACGCGTACAGGAACACCACCACCGCTGCTATCGTTACTGAGAGAGGGAGGGAGGGAGGGACGTCAGACCAGGGTACAAAGAAGCAGTGGGCAAGCGGATAATCACTAATACGTTGCAAGGACAGAGAACAGACACTGATATGGATGTACTGTCTAGGAAACACGGAGTGACGCTGATACTGGGGTGGGAGGAGCAGACCGTCACGCTATGTAGAGACATAGCGGATGTGGTCGCCATTTCTGCACCCGGCTTCAGTTTGCTCATAAAACACATTCCCACAGCTCTCGTGTTCGCCAGCCCCAGGCAAAGTCCCTGTACTCCTGGGGTCAGAATAAGAGCCGTGCGGTTTTGTCGCCTGTTTTCCCGTCATCAAACGTTCTGGTGTCCTCATCCAAACGTCTCTCACCCTTGTGGAACTGAGGTCTGTAGTGGTACTGAGGGTCACCCATCTGACTCAGGAATGTGGAAAGGTTCCCGCTGATGGCCACTGAGAACACCAGGGTGGCACAGATCCAGAAGGGCCCTGGATTGGGTGGGGGGAGAGAGAGAAAACTCATCCATACAGGGGCCAGCACGTGGGGTGATTTTTTTATTTCTTTTATAGTTCCCCCCCTCGGATACATTAGTTAAGAAATTTTGTACGCAAAGCAAATGACTTGCTGATGTTAACTTCCTTACCATACAAGTCAGGGGTGTTGCGGATGTGGTGCTTGACAAAGTTTCGCCCTGGCAGGGGTATCACCGATCCTTTGATCCTGTCCAGCACCTGCGTCACATGGCACACAGTCAACCAATCAGAAACCCTGCATGGCCACGCATCTCCACAAGCGGTATTAGGCTTTATTATTCCCTGTAGGGAAATTTGCTTGTTGCCTTCGCATAACATATAGTACACACAAATGCATTTTACAGTAAAACATTTCACAATGGTTCCCATTTCCTGTGGTGAGATATTTATTTAAACAGTATTTTATGCTGTGTGCTGTAGCCTCATTGCCAGAGCTCTCAAAGAGATTTTTTGTTTCAATGGGACTAGCCTGCACACATAAATGATAAATAATGCAACTAAAATACTATAGTTTTAGGCAAAAAAAAAACTTCATTACAAGTTAACTGTGTTGGGAACAGGAGAGTTTGTTTTGTGAATGTATTTGTAATGCACGTGGTCTGGGCACAGTTTGAACAAGCACAACTTCTCATAACAGGGTTACAGAGAGGGTTAAATTCCTGAGCTATTGCTGTCATTTGTGAGCTACTCCTGGCCTCGGCTACACAAGGGTAGCTTTTATTCAGGGGTGTGTGTGTGTGTACGCGCACACATGCGTCTCATAGAGGCACACATTATACCTGCATTGTGTCCACATTGAAGAATGACTGGTAGTATTCAAAAGTCCAGAAGCCCCCAGTCTGCTTCTCTCCTCCCAACAGCTGTAAACCAATTCAAACAAGGGTTCATGTATCCGCACAACATAAAAACTGACTGTTGTGTTTATAG
The DNA here is from genome assembly GCF_013347855.1 of Anguilla anguilla. NCBI lineage: Eukaryota > Metazoa > Chordata > Actinopteri > Anguilliformes > Anguillidae > Anguilla > Anguilla anguilla. The sequence continues at coordinate 21,781,712 of NC_049217.1, forward strand.
GGTTTATGTTTGTGAATAAGCACTATATCAATCTCAAAATATACAGCCCCTAGAACCACAAGGTTGCAACACAACCTGCTTTGGAGTTTTTTTTTTTAAGTACATTTTTTTGCTTTAGGCCACAAATCCCAGAATTCCCTTTCCCTGCCACTGTAACTTGTGTAAATATCTAAAATGTCATGGACTGCAACTGAAGATGAAATAGGGACGTTCACGCAAATTAGGGAAAGGATGACAGACCTCTGAATTTTCCTCCTGGCCCTCCTCGTCCTCTGACAGGTCCAGTTTTACCTCCCCCGTGGCAGGCGCTGTGCTGGGGTTGGACACACTGAGTGTTGTGGCTCCAGGGTCGGCAGACAGTAAGTCTGTAGCCTCCTCAAACTCTGCAGAGGAGACGAGGGAGTGCGGAGAGAACCGTACTAAGATACTGGGAAAGAGGAAGGAGTGGCAACCGATCTGACCTGATTACAGCACACGCAGTTAAGATAACAGTCGTGTCGACCACTTGTGTACACAAAGTGCCGAACTTTAAAAGCGTTTATTCGGCCAGCTTGTGGGCGTGTCACTTGCATGCGAAATATATGTGAGCTACGTTAGTTACCTACCTTGAAACTTCAGATCGTCTGGAGTCGCCATGGTCACACCAAACGTTTTCCTTACGCGTTCACTGGCATTGTATTGCGAAAAGACACGTGGTAAATGACAATGACATTTGATAATGAAATAGAAAGTTAATATGAAAAACCATATAAACGTGATAATATGATGGTAATTAAAGACGAATTGAGGCCATAAAATAGTTGAGGAAGAGGAAGGAATTGAGGCCATAAAATAGTTGCAAACAGTTACATTTAAAATGAGCTACACGTCATTCTAGAGAGCTACTTAATCGCTCAACAGAAGTTCACTACAGCCGCGTATGTGCTTTCCTAGTACATTTACATCAGGTACATTTACACATATTATTGTCTCACCTTGTCTCTGCGTGGTTGCTGATACAGCGCAGACTAGCATGTGTAATTGATCCACTCGCTAACGTTACTGCGGGACTAACCCTCCTGTATCCGTAATGAGGTAGTCGGCAGTAGGCTGCCCAGGTAGAGAGCGAGAAAACTGGCGAACTAGCTAGCTACACCAATATCTCTACCTTCGTCGCTAGCTACGATCTCAAAAATATCTAAGATTCCCAGACTTGTATAGCCTTTTTAACTAAGTACCCTGGATTGGCTAATTTCTTTTGACAGGATAGCGATGACCGCTAAATTCAACATATCTGTCTTGCTCCACGTCATCTATACCTTAACAGCTGCTCTGTCAGCTTGAGGAGGAATCTCTCCCACTTGTCATGTGACCGTACCACAGCCGGGATACTGCTAAAAGTCTGGATTCCTGATAGCTGTTCTTAGTGCGACGTTATATGGTTCCTCCAAGTTATATATTTTTATCCCAAGGTACTGTCTCGCTATATTGTGATATATTTGAAATCAATGTCATTTTGTCAAAGTGAAATAACTATTTAATGGCGAATGTCACGTCTAAAGGGAACATATGGGTGGGTTTTGTTTCCTTGTCAGAACAATAACATTAAAATATTAACGTTAGCCTAGCCATTTTCCCAATGGTTATTTTTTCTTCCGGTTCTTATGTTAATTTCACTGTCAATTTCCTGTTTTACAGAACGTTTCAAAGCAAATATGGCCGCTTCGTTAGTGCTGAAAAGATGGTGCAGCAATGCGGTTCAAAGCAAGGGCAGCCGGTTGGAGAGGTTGCGAAACAGTCGCGTGGGTGAGATGAAGTTATTGGCTAATTAGCTAGACATGTCCATGTTTTTATTCCTGCTTGTAGTAGCGTTTGTTGGCTAACTCGCTTTGCCCGACCTCACTTCAGGTCTGGCCAGGTTGCTGGACCTACTGTCAGTCACATTGCTTGAAATCGCGTGTTGAGATAGAAAGGTTGGCTAGCTGGCTATTTTATTTATAATTAACGTTAGTTACGATAGTATAAGCGACGGAACCGAATGCGAAATGTATGTGTGTAATTTTAAATGGATAGTTTCAGCTGTTGAAAGCTAACTAAATCGCTGCTGTTGCACACAATGTAAATGGTAAATGTTTTGCTTGGAAGTTTTGCTTGGCACAATGTTTTGCTTGGAAGTTTCTACTGGTACATTTTAGCTAAAAAAAAAAAAACACCTGCTAATGAACTGTTCAGGACGTTGAGAATGTTACTTAGCATTGCGTGTCATTAGTTGCGTGTCAGTTTCTGGTCGGGAATGGAATTGTTTAGCTGGTTACAGACAGAAAGTCTTACGCACAATTTATCCACACTCCTTGGCTAGTATTGACTCAACATGTGAAAACATACCCAAGTTTTATGTTCTGTCTTTATTTCTATACCAATTAATACTGAGAGCAGTGTTTCAAGTAATTTGTGCACTTAATTTGTCATCTAACTTGGGTAGTGCCTGAGTCTGATCAGCTGAGCAAACAGCCAAAACTGCTGTTATGAAAACACGGGGTTTGTATAAGCTGTGTGTTAAGTAATTTTCTCAGACGTCTCTTGTAACCGGTGTGTTCTCCCTGGTAGCGGGTTGGTGCCGCGGCTTGCTCAGCGACTACAGGGAGGCGTGCCGCGAAGTCGTGGTGGGCTCGTGGGAGCGGCCTTTTAAAGCCTCCGTCTACCTCTCCCTCCTGGGCGGGGCGTGGGCCTGCTACCTCACCAACCCGGACGACGCCTCCTTCGAGACCTCCCTCCTGGAGTCGGCCAATCAGCTGGGGCTGCTGTCGCCGTGGATACGCAGCGGGACGTCGGACGGGCACGTGCAGGGCCTGGTGCGGCTGCGGAACGAGGGCCGGCTGCGCTACGCCAGCCTGGGCGTGGCCTCGCTGGCCTACCGGGCGGACTGCGACCCCGAGGCGAGCCTGTACGAGGCGCGCTGCTCCTTCCTGTCCGTGCCCTGGGCCGAGCTGCGGGAGCGCGTGCTGGACGTGGGCTTCGCCGGCCGCTGGTGGCTGCTGGACGCCAAGATGAGGGACTACGACGTCAACGAGGACGAGTTCCGCCACCTGCCCCCGGCCATGGCGGCCACGGCGCCGCCGTCCACCGCCGGGACGGAGCGGAACGAGAAGCTGCACGCCGAGTCCTGGAAGCCGCCGGTCATGAGCGCGGAGGACGCCGCGGAGGACGCCGCGCGGGCGGGGGGACAGCAGGAGCAGGCCGCCACGGGGAGCGAGACCGCGGGACAGGAGGCACAGACAGAGCCGCAGACACCGCTGTGATGGTGGAATGGCCGTGGACACGCAAACGCACAAGATCACGCACACACACACACGTGATCACACACACACACACACACACACACACACATTCACTAAATCCTGGGATCAGTCTGCATTCGTCCTTGACTTTGACTTTGACAAATAAAGCGCATGCTTATTTTGTTCAGTATGGAAATAAAATGGAGTGAAAAAACACACATTTGTTTCGTAAGTGTAATTTAATTATAAATGTTGATTGCACCCAGGCCTCAAACTGAATCTGGAGACAGTTCACAGAGAATTCACTTGTGTGGGAGAGATGACGCCTCTCACATCTCTTCATCAAAGCTCTGCTAATGACACTTCCATACTGACGGACTTTGAACAGTTTCAGTAGAGATGGACTCCGGGAGTCTGCCATCAGCCGAATTTGGCCTCTGAGACTGCCTTTGTTCTGTGGCTGAAACGTTTTCATTTAGCTGAACCAAATTTGAAACCGATGACGTATGTACCATGCAAACCACCTAATGAAGTACATGACAGTCAAAACGGATAGAAACACGTTTAATTTATGGTCTTTGCAGGATTTCTGATGGTGCAGATGGTTTTAAAGAGGTCTGTCAGTGTGACCCATCTAAGAAAGGTCAAAAAGTTACCCTTTGTAACATTTGTGAAAATAAAATGGATTGTGTTTTTGAATTATAAAATGGTTTTTGTGACATCGTCTTCTTTGTTCCAGAAATTTGTTCACAGAATTGCCTCTATGTCTGAAGGTAACCTGGTACAAGCACATTAGCCAGTAGGAAAGCAATTTGATAAATTAGGATGTGCATAGACTACATTGATTGCTATTTACTTGTTACTTTGCAGCTAACTCAATACTAATGGAAGAATTTGCAATAAATGCATGTCAAGGGTGCTTTAATTATGGGACCCTAAAACTTTGATTTTAAGCTTCTGCCCAATTGTGGTTTGTGCCAGACCCAGTCAGTCTGAGGGTCTGTGCTTGTCATTCATGTCCAGTGAAAGGCAATTTGGGTGTATGGGTATTTCCCTGTCTGAATTTGCTGCCAGAAGACAGCATGCCTTGCTGATTATGTTCTCTTTGTCTCCCCCTGCCGGACAGATGTGGAAGTGCTGAGGAGTACATGAGCGCTAATGGTACTGAGATGGTGGTCAGCATTTTTGCCTGCCTCCCTCCCTGTTGCATGCATGGCCCTGTGTACCCCCATGTCTCTGTGGCAGAGTCAGTGTTGTCAGCAAAAATCCTGCCCCCACCCGCCAGGACAAGCCGTTCCTCAGCCTGTCTGTCATTTTGCCTCCCTGGGCCAGGCAGTCAGAAACAGAACATCCACTCAATCCTGTCGTGGACAGGAGTCTCAGACACACCGCAGTCACATGTGAAGCGCTTGCACGTCGTAGCCCTGGTGGGGTTACAGCCATTCCCAGGCAAGAGAAATCCACTGGCCGTCCACCTTCTCTCAGACTACGCCTCTCCCTCCTGTAAACGCACCCTCTTTGAATGGCCTCTCATGTCACTGTGCCCTTTAATTCATTTTCTAGAAGAGGAAAGGGGGGGGGGTGGCGGCTTCAGATGAATCTCCGCCTCTGTCCCTCAGTTATTGATTCAGTGAGCATTAAGGTCTCTCTGGCTCTGGATCCTGATCGGTATCTCACCCCCCCTCCCTCCTCACACAACTGAAAGAATATCCGCTCTGCTACCTGAAGCGGCGCATTGCACTGGTGGTGTGAATGGGCGGCATGGAGGTATGGTAGCCACTGCATCGCCTATCGGCCTCTGGCTACCGGCAGTGTCGCATAACGGTTAGGGCACTGGGCTGGGTGACGTCAAGGTCGTAGTGAGATCAATTCCTGTGTCCGTCACTGCAAGTGTACCGTTGAGCCAGTTACTTAACCTCAATTGCTTTAGTAAATATCCAGCTGTATAAATAGATTGTATGCAAATGTCTACTAAATGTGGCATTGTTTTTCTTTTCTTTTTTCGATGCATATCGGTCCATGTTTCCTGAATTTCCAACGGCAGAGGAATAGGTTTCGGAAGCAGGTGTCCTGTGCAGAGCGGGAGGGTCCCCTGTGCCTTTGATTGCTTTATAAAGAGGCCTCGTCTCCGAACCAGCACTGTGAAGACAGAACCGTCTGCATCCAGGAAGGCTCCAGCTCTCTTCTGATTCTGGAGTCTCGGGTTCAGATCTTAAGACCTTCTCAAGCTGTCAGGCAGAAAAAGCCTTTATCGCTGCGGCTGGGATCACGACCCAGGCTGAGACAAAGTGCCATTCAGACCCCTGCTGACCTTTAACCCTGCCTCTATTGGTCCGTCAGCGAGACAGTCCATCAACGGATTGGCCCACAAGTCCCCCAGAAACCCGCCCCTTGGTCCGGTAAGCCGATCCACGCAGTGATTTTGAGAAAGAAGCATGAACTGTCCACGACAGGGTCAAAGTTCAAACCAATGATGTAGCAGAGATGTATTTGCAAGCTTGTCTTCAGGAATATCATGTGTCAAATATGTCAATTGACGATGTGGTCCGGCTGCCTTGCCAAAGACATTTAAAGATGTTTCACCCCCCCTCACGTGATTAAGATTTAATTTTTCATCTGAGAAAATCATGTTACGTGAAATGGGTTGGGCATGTCAGTGTAAAGTAACCGCATCTCTGAGTACTTTCTGCCAGTCGGCCGGGGAACGGAGCGAGCAAGTGACTTTAGCAGGAGTGTCTGCTGTGTTTCATAATGCTCTAACGGTCTCGCTCTCATGGAGCTCCATAGGGATTCCTTCTGAGTGCTGAAATGGGAGAGGCTTCAACCCCCCCCCCCCCCAACTCCACAGCCCTCCTCCAACAACCTCCCACCCTACCTCACTCCACACACCCAGACTGTATGTCCCGCACTCAGAGTGTTTCAGGGAGTTCGTGATTCCTGAGAGACGCCCGAGCCTTTTTTTTCTCCGTTATTTTCTGTCGGCTGGACGGAGGGTGGATGGAGGGTGGATGTTTTTCCAGGGGCTGCTCTGTCTCTCATCCTGAACGGTTTGCGCAGCTGCAGCGGCGCTGTTCATTCCGCCCTCTCACACTGTTCCCAGAGTGCGTTTCCTCTATCCCGACTCTCACAGCTCCAGCCTACAGGGCAGTGTTTCAGCTGTTAACGTCTTATTTTCTGTTGCCCGCGTTTTGCAAACGCCCTTGCGCAGGGTGACTGACTGGCGATACCCTGCTGGTAATATTTCATCTTTCAGTGCAGCCGAGTTATCTCTGAAACGGTTATGACAGGGCGTGCTGCTCAGAAATGGAAACAGCCACGCCCTGGTCACCATCTCAGAAGCAGCATCTGTCCGCTGACCGCCTCACCCTGCGGAAATTTATCAGCCCTATCAGAGAGGGACTCAGCGCTGGGTAAATCTATGGGCTATTGACTGGGTCTGGGGGGTCAGGGAGGTTACTCCGAGGTGCCCAACCCCAGCAGGGGGAAGGGGGTGGGGCCAACACTGGTGAAAGATGATAGAGGGGGTGGGGTTTGCGCTGAATGGAGAATGGAGGTGGGGTGTCAGAACTTTGGAGGAGAATATGCAGGGGCAGCGCTAAGGAAGGAGGGGGTGGGACCAGCGCTGAGGAAAGATGAGGAGGGAGGGGTGTGGGGCCAGCACTGAGGAAGGTGAGGAGGGGGTGTGGCCAGCACTAAGGAAGGTGAGGAGGGGGTGGAGCCAGCACTGAGCAAGGCATGGAGTGGGTGTGGCCAGCACTGAGGAAAGCAATGAGGGGGTGTGGCCAGATGTGCTCTGGTGACCCCTGAGATCGCAGTCAAACTGAACAATCAATGCTTAGCTGAGAGAGCGAGAGCGTGAGAGAGGAGGGGGAGAGATTATAGAAAGAGGAAGCGAGAATAAAATGATAACAACAATTGAAAACCAAACTGCAATCCCACAGCAAAGCCAGCTGTTCTGCTTTTGGAGTTATAATACAGGGGCATGAAGCATAACCATAACTTAAGTAAAAGCAAAAAAAAACAAAGCGTCTTATTCCATTGCATGTCAGCTCTAAGAAATGCCCCATTGAATATTTCGGTTCAACGAGTATAATCCAAGGTCCTCAAAATTATGCCTTACTCAGTTTCCCAGCAAATCCAAAGCCCCATCTCAGATTGTATGTTGTGCCACAGCAGGTAAATATATGAACTGAAAAATGCAGTGAATACCGGTTCCAAACCCACATCGAGAGACGTGCCTTTCGGCCACCCCACTGAGCCCAAAGCATAGTCACAATCAGAAAACAGAGGCTGAGGCTAAACGCTGCGTACAGCGCAGTTTTCACACTATAATATACACCAACATGATGATAATGATTCAGTACACATGCTGTAGTTCTCATTTCGCTGACTGTACTCAAAATCCAAAGTTGCAAAGCTAATATCGTTCAGTGCAACTTTGCAGTCCAGGCCAGAGTTATTTATGTATTGCCAAAGGTCCAATACGGACCGGAACACCACCACTGCGAAGTGTTCAGAAAGGAAGCGCCAGCGCACCAGTTTTGCAGATTTGGTTCCTTTTTTCTCTGTTTTGATTCTAAAAACATTATGGCTCAGAAGTATTTCTGCCACAAAGGAATGCAACATCTGCAAATACAGCTCTCGTCTCCGTGGTCAGATCACAGCTGTGGGTGATTGGTCATGTTACACAGAAGGCTGTCCGGGGGAGGGAGGGAGGAGGAGGGGGGGGGGGGGGGGGGGGTTGTATAACAGAGACCAAGGCTGCGGCCATGAAGGGGTTAAATGTCTGGCACACAAGGTGTGAGGGAAGCATGCATGTGTGTGTGTGTGTGTGGGGGGGGGGGGGGGGGGGGGGGTAGAGAGGGGGAGGGAGGGGGCAAGTGTATAAATAAATGTCTGTCTGGAGTGTGAAAAATTCTGAAGGTGGGAGAAAGAAGTACAGCCAGACAGAGTATATGCACGTGATCGAGAGGGAGGGGGAGAGAGAGAGAGAGAGAGCGGGGTGGGGGAGTGAGGAGGGGGAGGGGGAGGGGGTAGAGGTGGAAGGAACGGAGCGTTCACAATTTTCATTCAAACTGACATGGACTGCATGTCCTGGTTTGCACTCTCCTCCTTCCCTCTCTCTCCCCCTCTCCCTCCCTCCCTCCCCCCTCTCTCTCTCTCTCTCTCTCTCACACACACACACACACCAAACAGTCTGCAGTTAAGTTTACAGCAGCGCGGAGGAAGGCGTCGGAGACAACGGAGTGAGAGAAAAAGAAAAGAGAAGAGGGGGGAAACTGAAGAGGGAGGAAAAGGAGAGAGGAAAGGAAGAATGGAGAGGTGGGAGTTTGCAGGAGAGGGTGAGGGGTCTGGCGGTGGGAGACGGGGCAGAGTTGGAAGGGCAGCAGGAAAGACAGGATGGAAGGGGGGAGGAGAGGGAGAAGAGTCGGGCTGAAGGAGAAAGCGGGGGAATGCGAGGCGAGGGGGGAAGCAGATTAAGATGTATGGAAAAGGGTATAGAGAGACGGAGGGAGGGAGCGAGGGAGGGAGCGTGCATCTACGACTCCGCACAGGAAGACTGGGGGTGAGTACTTTCATTACCACATAAAAATAATTACAACTGATCCCCGCGTGGATTTCCTTTTGAATGTGAATGCACTCACAGATTCATGGAAACTTGAGTATTTAACCACTTTGTCAGGATGTAACACTGGCTTATGCTGTCAGGGTATGGGAAGGTAACAGGGATAATTATTATGCAGCAAAGGTGGCTATTGGTATTTTCTTTCTGTTCAAATTATTTTTCCAAACTGTAGTGTTCAGATGCAGTGTTTTGCATGTTCCTTATGATCTTGAAAAAAAAAAAAACAATGATTTTTGCTTTACTTTAGTACGCACGTGTGTGTATATGTGTGTGTGTGTGTGTGTACGAGTGTGTCTGTGTGTTTGTAAAACTGTTCATTTTTTAAATGGTATGTCTGTTAAATACTGACATGCACATGACATAGGCATCTCCGTGCTTTTGCAGCGTGGTTTCCTCAGTGACCCTGCCTGACACTATTCGACCAGGAGCTGAGAACGCAGAGCGAGTCGAGCAGAAAATAATGTATTAATGAGCACACTGCTGTTGGCCGGTCTCCGCCTATACGTCTGCGTCTGTAGGTTTATTATTGATCCGAAAGGCAATTGGATTCAGGTATTGACCTAGTCTGAGGCAAGTAGCTGTAGACCCCGTCACCCAGACAGGGGGGAGGGGGCGGTGGTGAGAGAAAAGGGGAAGCACCATTAACATTAGCACCGACGCCTTCATCAATAACGCTCTCTCAAACGGCCGGTGACACGCGCAGATAGACGCGCGGCGCAGAGCCTGTCAGACGGACGCGCCGGTGCACACGCTCAAACACGCCGCGGTGCGTGCACACGTGTCCGAGCTCACTGACTCACAGGAGCCTCATGTGCATGCGTGTTTAAACCTGCTAAATGCACACACACACACACACACACACACAGACAGACACATAAGTAAGTAGCAGTATGCAGCAGCCACTATGCGTGCCCTGAACCCACTCACCGAAGGGGTCACGGGTTCAAGTTCCATGTGGGTGGGGGGGGTGGGGGGGTGGGGGGGGGTCACATGGCTTGTCTGTCTGTCAGTCAACAAAGCCCCCCCCCCCAGTCTGCTCATTTACCGTGTACAGCCGAGCACAGCTGTGAGAGGAACTGTATTAGCGTGTTCATACTTCCCTACATAAACAAATGCTACAGTCAAACATGCATTTAAACGCACGCATACTCACACACAATAGCCAGCAGATATCGCCTCCCCTCCCCAGCCTCACTGGCTGATCTGACCTCGGATAAACCGCTGTATGTACGATATGAAACACATGCAGTGCATAAAGTTAATTGCGTGCAGGTTCGTGGGGGTTTTCTGCAGGACCACTGAGCGTTAAGATGATTTGCATTACCTCACGCGCCACGTTTTTGCGCTGCCGGGATGCTTTGAGCGCATGAGCGCCGCCGCCGTAGGATTTCCGCTCGGATTCCGACGCGTCCGCGTTTTCCGTCGTTCCGCGCGTCCGGGCACACGCCGAGCCGAGCCGGGCGCCGTCGCAGGAGGCTTGCGGCACGCGGGCCGGCGGCGCGTTCCGACCCTCCCGACGCGGAGCCGCGTCCCTGCAGTTCCCCCGTCGCAAGCGGCGGCGCTGCAACGAATGCGGCGCGCGGATGCATGCAGCCCGCCTGCGTCTGCATCTCAGAGCCCTGGAGACCGCATGCTTTCTGTTTGTGTTTGTGTGTATCTGCGCACGTGCATGTGCACAAATGCGTGTGTGTATATGTGTGTGTGTGTGTGAGTGAGTGAGAGAGAGAGAGAGAGAGAGAGCATGCTCAGGCACACTTGTGTTTGACTGTGTTTGTGTGTGTGTGTGTGTGTGCGCGTGCATGCAAATGTGCATGTGAGTGTGTGTGGTTGTATGTGTGTGTAAAATGGTTTACTCACATTGAATAAACCTGGTGTGTGGATATTTGTTTTTTTTTTTTTTAGCTTAAAGGACTTCCCTCCCAGAGTAGCTGGGTTCCTCTGCACAGGCACATGCACGGGGCAGACAGACAGACACACGGACAGGAGGCGTGGCCAGACAGCCACTCTTTCATAGGAAATGAGACCTATTGACCTTTGCCATTCAGTCTGTCTGGAAACGCTGAGCCTGGAATCGATCAACATCCCCCTGCTCCGATGCACTCCCCTTCTTCCTCTCTACCACCGCTTCCCCCCCCTCCTCCTCTTCCCTTTCTCTCTCTCTCTTCTCCCTCTCTCTCCTCCCTGCTCCCGCTTCCTTTCTTTCTCTCTCTCTCTCGCTCTCTTCCTCCCTCGCTCCCTCCTTCCCTCCCTCCTCCCTCTTCCTTTCTTTCTCTCCGGCAGGCAGCGACCCCCACGCTGTCCGTCCCCTCCCCCCACGGTCAGATGACAGACCCCACAGCGGGCGCATTATTCGCCGTTCCGCGCTCCGCGGACTCCTCGCGGACTCTCTCACCGCGCGCGCCACTCAGCACCTGTGTCTGCCTTGCCTGTGCCTCTCACTGCCACTGCAACAGACAAAGACTCGGAGGAGAGCAGGGTGTCTGTGGGGGTGGGGGGGGGCGAAGCAATCGGTTAAATATGCGATATCCAAAAACCCTGCGTAAACGCTTGTCTTTATTTGCCCCCCCTCTTTTTGTGTTATATGTGAAACCAACACTGTGTGGGTGTGTGTGTGTGTGTGTTTGTGTGTCACACCATTGCAAATAATTTGGAAATAACTGTAGTGTGTGATAGTGTGTACATGGGTTTTTGTGTGTATATAGATATGATTTATTTGCATGTGTATGAGGTTATGAGTGTGTGTGTGTGTGTGTGTTTATTTTAATTTGCCTGAATGTAAACTTGTATCTTACATGTTAATAATTCTTCTGTTTGAGATTGTGTGAGTGTGTGTGTTTGTAAGAATGCAGAGTCTATGCCCCAGGGAGTGCTTGTGTGTTGTTCTCACTTGAGTCACAGTGAACATTCAACGCTGTCGGTGAGTTTGTGTGGCAGAGAAACCATCGAACGTTGAGTGTACCCTGCCTCTCGAAGACACGCCCGCCGCCCACAGGCACCGCTGCTGCTGCCACGCCTGGCCGGTCGGTCCCACGCTGTGGGGAGACGGGGCGCCCGTAGCTCTGCCGGAACACACCAGCTCTAATCCCTGACAGCAGCAGAACTACCGGAGTAACAAACATCCTCCTAAGTCTGTCAGTTGGAATGAAGCCCACGAGCATTATGTTCATTTTCTCAAACAGATTCCGAATATACTTCACAAAAAAAAAAAAATGCTGTACACAGATCCAGTCCCAAAATCAATAGATGTTTCTTTCGCAGCACAGCTGAAATTCTGAGAAAAGGGGTTACTTAAGGTTGGGTAAATGTCTGCACAATTATACACTTGTGCGCGCGCATGCATAACAGCAGTTGCCTGAGCCAAGATGGCTGAATGTGTGTTCTGATTTCCCGGAATTGCTCAGGAAATGCACAGAGCTGTACGAGGTATAAGTGAAGGGTCCCGATTCACATTCATTGCTGTCGGTGGGTTTTCACTTGGTTCTGACTTGCCGGACAATGAATGGAAACTGTGGCTGTGAATATTGCATCTTCCATTTGCGAGCAGCAGTCCATTCCAAGGGCATGATCACGCAGCTCTTATTGTTGTGTTGATGTAGACATGGACATTTTTGCACAAACAGTTGTGATATTGCTGTTTTTTTCTCCATGGTAATTCTTACTGATCAAACTAAAATTAAACTGTATGAATGTACAGTGATGACGTGGCTAACACTTGAGAATCTTCCCTGAAAATTGTTTTTTTCAGTAAAACAACTCAATAAAAGGCACTAATAAAAACCTCGTTTCACTTATGTTTTTCATCTAATTGCTCCTAAATGACCATTGTTTTCAACTATTTCCAAATCTTTGATCATGACAATAACATTAAGCCATTGTTCTCAAATCATTTACATGTTAAAGTAATTGTTTTCAGTCATTTTGATGCTGTTCGACTACTGCTCCAGACCAGTCATTCTAAGTAATGGTCAAAATTGCTGTCACAGAATCTTAATTGTAAGCTTTTAAATCACAAACCACACAAAACAGTCTTCTTCTGCAAATGACATGATTAGATTTACTCAGTAACTGCATTCACACTGTAGACCAGAGTACAGCACACTCGGTTCTGTCCCCGCTATCGCACAATCCGTTCGATGTACTGATCTTCGGTCACTAAAGTCCTGCACCAGTTCAGGATCAATTTAGTAATCAAATTAAGCTGATCAGATCTAAGCACTGCTCTGCAAAATGCCTAAGGAGAAAAAGCATGCAGCTGGATGGGGAATGCTGCTCTCTCATTGGTCAATAGCGGAAGTCACCTGGCATTGACACTCATGTCTCCCTGGTCATTTGAAGAGTCTATGGCCTGGCAATGGTTGTGTGCAAATTGCAGTTTAAGAGGATGTACTGCAATCCTACCTCACACCACACACAGACACACAGGCATGCAAATACCCACACACACATGCACATTGACTGTGTCAGAAATCATGACCCGCTCAGTTTCTCTCTCTCTCTCTCTCTCTCCCCAGTTCACAAGTGTGACCCATGCCCAAACCTCCATGGTTACATTGGAGGTCCGTTCTTGTACCCTTTTTTAATAATAGCAGGCATGTCTCTATACAATACTGATAAAGATTCCTAGAACTAATGTCTCGCATCAGCCTAAAATCCAGAAATGGTACAGCCTGATACATGCAAGCGTGTTCTCCGTGGTTTCATGGCAGTGGTACAGTCTAACTGAAGTCAAAGGATGTTATCTGTAGGTGAATTGACTGTTCTGCTCTGGTTCTCACTGCTTTCTGATCATTTAGCAGATGCTACGCAGCAACTTACACAGCTTTTACATAGTATCCATTTACACAGCTGGATATATACTGAAACAATTCAGCAAGTACCTTCACCAAGGGTGCAACAGCATTGTACTATCTCCAAACCAATCCTACAACCTTCAGGTTACTAGCCCCTAACCATCACGTTACACCGCCTCCCCAGTTTAAGTGAGGATTTGTCAACAGTGATAAGAGCCTGACAGACTTGCTGAGGCCTGCAACAGTGGTACTGCATCTAATTTGGCATCTGAACCATCACAACTGCTGACCGCCAAAGCTTACTGCCAGCCCATGCAGAAACATATGTCATTGTAAAGAAAACCCTGAAAATTAAGAACACCCCTCTTGCTCGCTGCGGTCTCAGAAAAACAAGGAAACCATAAACAAAAATGCCATGCTTTCAGAATGACTACGCCACATGATGGCTGTTTAAAGAACACAAACAAAAACATAAAACATTTTTTTAAAGGACAGGGCACCACCAGAACATTACGTTCCACTGTGTCTTTTAAGATGGCAACAAAGGACTGAACTGTTATTACGTAGCTGTCTGGAGTGCATGTGCTGCTTTTGGGTACTGTTTTGCACATTCACATTCACATGCACGCACACACACACACACACACACACACAAAACACACTGGGACACAAGCGTTCATCACACGGTGAAGGCAACTAGGTACATGTCTTAACATACATGTACACACTGCAGAGGACCTGATGACAATACACAAGGATTCAAGTACAGTGCAATGAGAGAGAGAGAGAGAGAGAGAGAGAGAGAGAGAGAGAGGCAGTTTTAGTGGACTGTAAGGAGCAGTGATTAATAGTCTCTGAGTGCTCCCTAGCCTGCACACACACACAGGGGATCTGGGCCAGTGCAGTGTGGATTTAATAGGCAGCCGTTGTAGGGATGCGCACGTTCGTTTTAAGGGCCGGAACACTGGAGGTCACCAACACAAAAGCAGACTGTAAGGAGGATGTGGATGCGATGCGCTGAGACAGAACGGCTTCAAAACTGCGCCGTCACCCGCGCGATCACGCTCATTCCACAATCGCGCTGCCAGGGCAGCGGTTCCACAGGGAGCTCAGCGTTGGGCGCCCTCTTACGGCCTTCTTGTCCTCGGCTGTCCATTGGCTTCCTGTGATTTTCCGCCATGTGAGGTCCTAAAGTTTGGCATTGTAATGTGCAACCTAAGTGATGAACTTGTGGTTTGGGTTCGATGAAACAGGCAGTAAGGTCCTTCTCCCTCTGCACAGGCTTTTCCCCATGAGATTTATGCAAATGCTGTCATCAGACACAAACGCTATAGGGTGGTGGGTTTGTTAAACATACAAATGGTATCATGAAGATTTCTTAGACATTGTGGAATAAATGTTATGGTACTTTCTGTCAACACAGATATTGTGTGCAGAGTCACTACAAAGCTGCAGTCACTGTATAGCGTTATAACTGAACACAAATTACTGAGGCAAACAGGACAGGACGGCCTTTGGGTTGCTGTCTGAACCTAAATAACACCACACACAGGCACAGACCAACGATTATGACACGCTTTCAGGGGGGGGAAAAAGGTATGAAAAAGTGCCTATAACAGTACAAACACTTGTCACTGGGGAGGTGCCCATAAAATAAAATAGTACCCTTAGCCAGCAAAACAAAATCTTTTTGTACCTTTTTTTGCTTGTAAAAGGTACTTATTAGTACCCAAATAAACACTATAGTACTTTCAGGGTATATTAAACAAAATATTTCCCTAAAGAACCAAATTGTACCTCCACTGTACCATTATTTCTGAGGGTGCAGAGAGCAGTCTATGGTAGGATTGTGCTGCCTCATGTCAAGGTGCAGGATCTTCACCTAGCATCTTCAATCAAAATAATTAATTACTTACTTAGACCTCAATTTAGTCTTATTTAGGCCCATTAATCCCCACATGTTCTATGTGCTTAATGTCTGGTAATGTAAAAACAATAATGCAGCATAACAGCAATTCAAGAATAGCAAACTATGTTGATCTCTCTGTGGGCAGTTTGAGGCGGAAATAAGTTGTGATTTGATCTTACATGGTTATTTTTAAATGGACTGTGTTGTTTTGTCAAAGCTTTATTTAGCTATTTCATCACACACCAAAAAACAAATGTACATTTTTATTTCAGTTATCCTCCGAGTCAGCTGCCTGCATTTGTTCTTTCCATTCCAGACTCGGTTATCAGAAAAGAACTGCGTTTTCTTACACCTGGTAGTCAACAAGACACAGATACAGAACAATAGAACCTTCGCCACTGACCTCAAATCAGCGTCTGAATTTTGGAGGACAATAGTTTATGTTGCAACTTTGGCTGGTTTAACGGATCTAGGACCAGTGCATGAGGGACATTGTAACTGTCTTGTGCACGAAGGGCCAAAAATAGACAAAAAAAGGAGGAATTTAGAGGGTGGAATTCTGCACACAGGTTCTACAGGACTCTGACCAAAGACCAGCCGGTCCTATTGCAACACGCAGTATTTTAATGTAAATTCCGTTGCCCTAGAGACGCAGCGCGAAGCCGGAAGTGATTTGTACACTTGGGGGTCGTTGTGGTAATGTTTCAAATTATTAATTTGTAGAACGAAATAACTGTATTTAAATCATTGCGTAGGTCTGTTATCTCTTGACAGCATTACGTTGGGAAATAGACGATTTGCGCTTTAAAAACACAATAATAACGGCTTGGTTACATCCAGGTTACATCCTGTAGCAGGTGAAATTTTATTTGGGCGTTGCAAGCTAACGTAGTTACAATTGCTAACAACCAGCGAGCAAGCGTTAGCAAGCAAGCTAGCAACTCGTGCCAGCTAGATAGCCAACTACGCCTTTTTAGGTATCTAAGAATTTACCTGTTTTGTAATAAAATAAATGTATTCGTATAGTTATATTTAATAAGAAATGTATGCAGCAAGCTAGCCATTGCTGTATGCGACTATTTATGTTCGTCTTGGCTAGTTTTGTTATTCTGGACTTGTTTTTATCAACACCCTGCAAGGCGTACGAGAAAGGACGTGTGTCAAATAATTTTCTTTATCGTGATTGTTGTAATCCTTTGTCTTGTGGTCGTCATTATTATTATTATTATTAGTAGTAGTAGTAGTAGTAGTTGTATCATTAGTTAAAGTGGGGGGCGGGACCTTACTTGTAACACCATTAATTACCTTGAATCGAACGTGTGTTTAATAAAACAGTTAGCTTGCATTTGCATTTAAAAACAAATAGCCTGCAAGTACTATCATTTGATGCCTTTGTTTATGCATTCATCCTATGACTTCTTCCATATAATTTAATTGCTAGATATGTAATTAGTATTTGGCATGTCAGCTACACAGTAGGCTAGTTATGTGCCTAGACATAATTTAATTTGAAGCATGTCATTTGCTGTGTGAAGTTGCCTACACAGTACTGCAGCTGTGGGCGTTGTTTTGCACGTTCAACAGTCACACAGCTGGGCTGCTGGGTGGCTCATTCGGGGCACCATGCAGCGGTGCATCAATGAATCCCGTGGCACGCACTTTGTGAAAAGAAGCAGACGTGCGACACCACGTGTTTCGATGGCGATGCAGCCAGTGTTCTTATACAGTTCATTGGACGCAGCTGTAACCATAGACATGTATATATGTCTATGGCTGTAACACTAACGATTCGCCGGTGCTGTTCGCGCATGAACGCTGCTGCAGTTGCAGATGGCTGGACATTCCAAATTAAAGTGGGAATTGAACGTGCTGAGACCCACGCTGGGCGCCAAATTTAAAAGTAAAAAATAGAAAATGAAAAATAAGTCATGCGCTAATGAAGAGGAACATTAGCAAGGAATACGACACTGCAAACTGTACTGGAGACCAGGCACATTAGTGTACAAACTTTTGCAGTCTTCTGTCTGGTTGCAGTTCTGATGGGGTTTTTCTTGACTTGACCCCATGAGTGGCAGTCGCACCTCCCCGTTCCGGAACCAAGGAACATGTGGACCCAGGCAGGTAATACACCATTTTATATCGCCTTTCTGTAATGGGACCTCTCTCTGCCTTAACGTGTCTTTCCGCCTCTGTCCATCTTACTATTCCAGCACTTCATAACCATGTCTCACTTTAGCGGCCTTAAGATTTTAAAACTTGGTTACAATTTATCATAAGCTTTGTTTAAAAAAAAAAGTAAAGTTAAAAAGACTTGTGTCAGTCAGTATTACTGTGATTTAAATGTATAGTGCATTTTCTTATTGCTGTTCTGCATGGCTAATTTAATTGAGCTGCTTTTGAGCCGTTCATCCAATCTCAGTCACGTGGCTCTGAAGAGCTGGGGCGTAAACTGAGCTGCTCCTCCCAAAATGATTCTCTTTCTCTCATGGAAGCTCAAATATCACAGACACCCTCAGCCCCCGCCCCCGCCCCCATGTAATGGAGCCACATAGGGACGAGAGCGTTATCCTTTGTGAACTACAAAATGGTTTAATCGATCAGCCATATGTTATCGGTGGCTTGCTGAACGGATCCATTCAACGGCTGTAGTCATTTTCTACGCCGGATAACGTCCTTTGATTTGCTCACATGAGTCAGCATTGATTGACAACACCTGGTAGTCCCGCCGTCAGGTTTTTGGCACCTGTAACTGCCAAACAGATGTGACCCACTCAGATCTCAGCAGTGTTCACCCCCCCGCTTTATTCCTATAATTATGAATTGGCTCACGGACGAAACAAAGCACGCCTTTGTGGCCTCCAGCCCCGCCCTGCTATGGCCTCCTCCGGCGGGAAGGCTGAAACTATGCGGGGCTGGGACCGGTTAGCGCTTGGACAGAAGCCGCTTTTTTTACGTGCTGCTTGCAGCTGATTGGTCGCATGACCCCTTGGGTTCCCTTACTGGCCTGCTTTGCCCTGGTCTTTGCGGTTGAAAGAATTAAGCTTCGGTCAAACTTCCTGATTGAGTAACGCATGTTACTTTATTGTCCTGTTTCCCTCCAAGCGCAAATTTGAAGTTAAGAGGAGGATGAGGCACATTGTCTGTGCTGCGACGGTAGTACGGATCTAGCCCAGGAAAGAAATGCTCTTGTTTAGAATACTTTTAGAGTACTGTTCTGTGTGCAGATATGAACTTTGTGCTCTTTTTCCAATCTAGAGCCATAGAAACACAGCGGCTGACGAGCAGATTTGCTATAAAATGGGCACGTAGGGCAGCCCACTGCACTCTTTGAAGTTGCAACAGCACAGCAAATATCATGAATAGAGATGGACACCAAATGCATAAGACTGAGAGACTGTTCACTGTTTTGTAAAGCACAGTCAAACTACTACTTTATTAGCCAAGTACTAGTCAAACAGGTCAGTTAGCAAAATAAGCTACAGGTTAAACTAATTTGTTATCATACTGACAACTGCAGTGCTGTTGGTAAATCATATTTATTTGATGGCTGGCACACAAGGTGAAATGTGTGTCTTCTCTGTGGTTTTGCTCAGTACCATTGAAAACACTTTGAAAGTTCCCTCCCCTTTTTCTGTGTACCTCAGATGGGGCTGCTGCTTGACATGTCATTGGATGGAGAGGCTGACCCTGGGGGAAGTGAGGAGGTGCTAGAGGCAGAGCTTCTGTCTCTGATTGGAGAAGGAGGGGCACCGTGTAACAGAAAAAAGGGTGGAGCAGGTGAGTGACTTTCTCATTTATTTTTTGGGAATATCGCGGCACTGAGCTGTTCTCTACTGTGCTCACATTATTAAGAAACACAGCTCACTAATGTCTCATATTACTTTTCTTTTATTTAAAGGATAACAGACAGTCTGCCATTCTTGAATTTTCTTTTGCTTTAATTCAGACAAGGGAGAAAGCAGTGGGGGTAATGGATAGTGATGGGATCACTGCCCAGAATGTGGCATGGTGGGGGATCAAACCCCTGTCTGCACGGGGCAGTTACATATGCCTTGAGAACTTCCCCCCCTATGCACTGCGCCACACGCACAAATGACTAACTGCACATTACGTTTACAAAGTAGTAGCTGACAGTATCTCCTCCTGAAGTCATTTGTAAAGGAGTATCATGCCGTAGACAGGAACTGCAATAAATATTTATGATGTTTTAATAAGGTATTAATTCATGGCCGATTACACCGACTTTATCCTGAAGTGCTGCTAAATGTAATGTTTCATGACTGCAATGGTGAGGATTATTTGTAGCCTTGTTAAAAAGGATTTATCTCCATTCTTGTCTCAGCCCCAGTTTCGATGGTGGATATCGAGCACATGGCTGCGCTGTGTATGAAAGACCTGGATGATGAGGAGGAGGAGGAGGGGGGAGATGAAGAGAGAAATCTGGAGAATGATGCGGACCTCTTGGTAATTGTGTGGCAGAGAGAGTCAACATGTGCTTACAACAAACCGATCTTCACAGATTGAGGCTGACAGAAAAATGCACTTTTGTGGGCAAGATACAAAACAGTTGGTCAGACGTTTAGTGTTTTTTTTCAGTATGGTTGTAAATATCTTAATTGCAATATGATGGCAATTCTGTTTGCCTGAAACCACAATTTTTTTTACATTTCAAGTAGCATTTTTTATTTTTCATTTTGCAAAAAAAAAAAACAGCAACCACAGTGTCAAGTAACCGTGAAACTGTGTTCGTAGGCGGAGCTCAATAACGTTCTGGAGGAATCTGAAGCAGTGAGGGCCACGCCTGTGCAACATTCAAACTCCACTGTGAGTGGCTGCGGCGGCCTGAAGTCCCGCCTCCTGGAGCGGATTGACATGTACCAGACAGCCGCGGGGAACGCCAGGGCCGCGGGGGAGAGCAGCCGGGCTCGGCGCTACGAGCGGGGACTGAAGGTGAGGGGGGGAGCTGGGCTGATATCCACACTAATACGCAACACGACGGCTCCTCAGTGAGGCTGCTGAAGGGGTTAAAAACCACAGCGTAGAAGCAGACGGCGTGCGGCAGATATAACACTTAAATACGTCTGAAGCACCGTCTCTATTGCTGTTGTTTTCTTGATTTCGTCATTTTGTCGGAGATTTTGGGGGGGGATTTTGCTGCCTTTTTTTCTTTTCCTCGGTTTGTCACCAGTCTTGAATCTCATTTATCTTTTTAAAGTGCGCACTGTGAAGTGCCTAGTGTCAGCCGGCGTCTCTTCACACGCTGCAGCTGAGCTGTGGGGTCATGTCAGGGGATTGCACTTCACACAGGCAGAGACTGTTAGAACCCCGCGTCACTGCGTACAACACCGCGCCAGGGGTGGGGGGACGGGGGACGGGGGGACGGGGGGGGGGGGCTTTCTCTGTGTTTTGGCTGGTCAGGCCACCATCACCCTTTTTTTTCAACACACGTCCATCATAATTTCCCTGCGATTTACAGTTTTACAATGTAGCCATTCGGCAGACGCTTTTGACCGAAGTAACATATGAAAGGGCATTTCACCTGATAACCAAATACTGTTAGAGTTAGCGATAGGCAAAGCTACAGTCGCACAGGTACCACCGTCAAGGTGCATGCCTTAAGACCTCGCAGACAAAGGGAGAGAATCCTTTGCTTTTTTTGTGTTTTTTTTATAGAAGCATTGAAGTGTAGTCCAGACAGGTTGCTCTTTAGAAGCTTGTGGAAATCAGCTGGCTAATCTGTGGTCCAGGCTGATTGGAGCTCGTCCCGCCATCAAGGGGAGCAGGGGCAGAGCGGAGAGGTCTGGTGAGAGGGTGCTGAAAGGAGGCGTCTGATTGGTCTGCGTGTTGTAATTACTGTTTGCAGATAGGAAGGGGCTGCACCGTTTGTGGCTCGGTAGTCTAGTGCGAGTGATTTGAGCTGAATCACTGCACTCTCCATTCCCTGTCTCTGTGCCTTTCGTAGACTCTGCAGTCCATGTTATCGTCAGTGAAGATGGGAAAGCCAGTCAACGAGGATGAAATCCCGCCCCCTGTTGCCACAGGCGGCAGACCCACGTCTGCCCATCAGGCAGCTGAGCCAATCGGAGTGTGGGAGCACCCGCCACAGGAGCGTGCATCTGTGCGCTCCAGCAATGAGAGTCTCAGACAGGGGACTCCGCCTACTGCACCAAAACTCCGCCCCCAGCCGTCTCTGCAGAAGTCTTCTGCTGTCAGCTCACCTGCTTCTACCATCAACTACAGCCAACAGGATTCTGGTAATTTATTTGGGCCCCCACTCACAGGCACATAGGCACACATGTACACACACACACACACACACATACACACAAGCACACACACGTACACACACACACATACACACATACACACACGCACACCCACGCACACACACGTACACACACACACATACACACGCAACACAAACATGTGCATGCACGATCCACGCAATGGTTGAAACCACATTTTTTTATTTAAATAAAAATTGATTTTTTTAATGTTGTACACTCTTCAAAGATCTGATGAAGTGGGGGTGCTTTGGAGAACCCCTAACAGGACATTCACAAAAATGGAAAAAGAATATTAGTTTATAACAAAAGTAATTCTGTCAATACGGCATGAGGGATAAATTAATTGCCATAATGTAGGATGAACTGCATCATTAGGTTCAAATAATGCAATGAAGTTCACATTAATGTCTCATAGATCTGCACTGCAGGTATCTGCATATGGTATCATGTGGTATACACTGGTGTTGCTTTAATGCACATATTTTATACACTGTTTAGAGAGTGTTTGTGGCTCATGCGCCGCAAAGCACCATGCTGGTTAGTCAGAATGCGTTTACTGACAGCGTTTACTCAACGCTCATAAGTACTGACAGAATACGCTTACTGACAGCGTTTACCTAGCACTCATAAGTACTGACAGAATGTATTTACTGACAGCGTTTACTCAACGATCATAAGTACTGACAGAATACGCTAACTGACAGCGTTTACCTAGCACTCATAAGTACTGACAGAATGTATTTACTGACAGCGCTTACCCAGTGCTCATAAGTACTGACAGAATGTATTTACTGACAGCGCTTACCCAGTGCTCATAAGTACTGACAGAATGTATTTACTGACAGCATTTATCCAGTGCTCATAAGTACTGACAGAATGTATTTACTGACAGCGCTTACCCAGCCCTCATAAGCACTGACAGAATGTATTTACTGACAGCGCTTACCCAGCCCTCATAAGCACTGACAGAATGTATTTACTGACAGCACTTACCCAGCCCTCATAAGCACTGACAGAATGTATTTACTTTATCCAGCACTCATAAGCACTGACAGAATGTGCTTACTGGCAGTTTTTATTTGCCGTTAGTTTGTTTTCCAGGCTTATCAGCCAGTCCTTGGTGTTGTGTTTAGGTCAATGTAGAAACTAACCTGAATATTTTTTAATGTATCCGCAGGGGGTTCAGCTAATTCTGATTTAGTGTTTACCCCAAATTACAAATTGCCAAAGATTTGGAATCTGTTTGTTATTGATTGTAAATCACATGGTGATCCACGAGGTGTGAAGAGTAAATGCTCTCATTAGATTTTCGGACATTATGGTTCCCCATTAAAGTGCAAATGAACATGCGATGAATTTGAGAGTGATCTATGGCACGGATAGACTGTGGGCACTGGAGCTGGACTGGTCACAAGCATGGTGGCTTTCAAATGAATTTTTTGTTATCTATTCTGTCTCTGTGTATATATGTGCCTGTGTGGGTACTCGTGTGTGTGTGCATGTGTGTTTGTGTGTGTGTGTGTGTATGTTTGTGTGTGTGTGTGTGTGTGTGTGTGTATGTTCGTGTGTGTGTGTGTGTGTGTGTGTGTATGTACGTGTGTGTGTGTGTGTATGTGTGCGTGTGTGTGTGCATGCATGTGTGTGTGTGTGTATGTTCGTGTATGTGTGTGTGTGTATGTACATGTGTGTGTGTGTGTGTGCGTATGCGTGCGTGCGTGCATGCGTGTGTGTATGTATGTGTTTTACAGTCACGAAGGACCTGCTGCTGGCCAGACTGAGAGAGTACAAAGTGGCAGCTGTCCAAGCCAAACAGCGTGGAGACTTGGGCACGGCCAAACAGCACTACCTGGTAGCCAAGGTACCGCCAGCATGTCACGGCTAAAACAGTAAATATCACTCACGGAAGGTCACCGGAGTCACCCGAGTCAGGACCTCGGTCACTGCTGTAAATTCTCCCGCCTCTATGGACAAACACCATCACTGAGCAGTGTGGCTGGCTGCTGAGGCTCAGATCCTATCTCGTCTGATGGATTGTTTTTGTAGTGCCTAGCATAATAGACTCACTAATGAAGGTCGTAAGTCAAGTTAATGGTTTTCTCGTTCTTTGTCTCACCCTCTTTCTCCCTCCCTGTCTCCCTATTTCTCTCTCTCTCTCTTTCTCACTCGCTCTCTCTCTCTCTCAGAAATTACACACAGTGGTCGAGGCGTTTGATAGAGGAGACTCAGTGGACATCAGCGCCCTACCTCCCCCTCCTGGTGAGCCATTGCAGTTGCACCATGTGCCTCTACATATTTTTCTTCATCCTCAGTTGTGGTTGTACATGTGTGCAACGGCTTGGTAGGTTTATGCAGAGTTTACCTTCGTCAGTGCTAGTGTAGCCCTCACCTTACACTGTTAGAGCTTTTTAATACCCATGAAAGTCCTCTTGTGTAAATGCAGTCCAGTGTGATTGCATTAAAGTTTAAAGATAAGTCATTAGAATGTCGGGGCAAACAAGTTCTTGTTCCTCCTTTGTAGGCGCAGGTAAAAAAAAACAGCTTATTAAGACTTTTGCTGGGGGGTGGGTCGGGGGTGCGGGGGTTGAGGTTGAGGTCAGGTCTACTCTGAAACTTTTAGAAAACAGCAGCTTCTCAACTGGCACTTGAGCAGCTGTGCCCGGGGAGCTTAAGGAGGGTGTCTGTGTCAGTTTAAGCGGTGGCTCTTGCAGATTGACACTGCAAAGGGCTGAGAGTTACTGCGGCAACGGGGCCGGCTCTTTTGATGCTCCTGAAGCAGAGTCTCGCGCGTCTCTCTGAGGAATTAAGAGTTCGGGGATTGAGGCGGGCGAAGCGGAGGTGTGCGGCTAGGCTAACGAGCGGCATGCTAATGAGACTTTTCTCATCACCTCTGCGCTGCTCTGCAACTTTTTATTGCTCTTTTAACTCCTTCCCTCTGCAGGGGATGCAGTGGTGGACAGGCAGACCCCCGCGCAACCCGCCGCCTCGCTGTGTGCAGCGCCACCTGTGGCCAGTTCTGGTAACAGCGTAATTTCAGCAGCAGTGTGTGTGTGTGTGTATGTGTACTGTGTGTGGGTTCTGAGGTATGTGTGTATGTAGTGTGTGTGTGTGTGTGGGTTCTGACGTCTGTGGGTTTCCTAGGTGTGTGTGTGTGTGTGTGTGAGTTCTGAAGTGTGTGTGTGTGTACTGTGTGTGGGTTCTGATGTGTGTGTGTGTGTTTTGTGTGTGGGTTCTGAGGTGTGCATGTATGTATTGTGTGTGTGGGTTCTGAGGTGTGTGTGTTTGTGTGTGTGTGTGTGAGTCTGTTTTTATACAGTGCATGGTGTGAGTGTGTACTGTGTGTACTGTGTGTGGGCTCTGAGCTGTGAGTGTGTGTGTATAAGTATGTGAGTGTGTACTGTGTGTACTGTGTGTGGGCTCTAAGGCACATGCGTGTTGCAGCTGTTGCAGCCCCGCGCAGTGTGGCGGAAGCCCTGCAGCAGAGGATGCAGAGGTACAAGGGGGCCGCAGAGGACGCCAAGGGCAAGGGAGACGACCGCAAGGCCCGCATGCACATGCGCATAGTCAAGGTAACCATCGTCAAGGTAACCTCAATCCTTAAAGGGCGTGCACCGGATCTGACTTCCAACGGTACCTGGCTGCAATCCAATGAACTTTACTCACGATTAAAACCAAGGATAATAGTTTTTCCTTCCTGAACACAGTTGGGCAAGTTCAGCGATCACCATCTCAGATACGCCTTGCGTTTACTTGAAAGTCGAAGCTGAGGACGAATGTTGAGTACAGGCCAGTGAGAGCGATCCGGACGTTTGACACACACTATTTCCCCAGAATTGCGCCTGTTTAAGCAGAGCCGGGTGCATTGACTGTGGATGATGGCAGCTAAACGCACAATACTGACTCCTGAGCTGTGAGCTGAGAAGCCATTTCCTGTTCTTTATTCCTTTCTCTCGCTCGCTCTTTCTCTCCTTTTTGTTTTGACCTTCCTACTCGCCTTTACCTCTCTTTTTTTAAAAACAAATTATCCTATTAACATTTCATTCTCGTCAGCTCACTCTCTATTCTCTATTAATCTTGCTCACATTCACTCTCTCTCTCTGTCTCTCTCTCTCTCTCTCTCTCACAGCAATACCAGGATGCCATCCGATCTCACCAAGCTGGACGGCCAGTCGATCTGTCCGGACTTCCTGTCCCTCCTGGTAAACTGCCGTTCTGCTTGTCTGTCTGTCTGTCCGTCCATGTGAATCAGTCTCTGTGCGTCTGTACCCGTATCTGTTTACCAACCTGCCTGTCCTTCCTCTTCTTCTGTGGTGCCATCACCCCACTCTCAGGGTGCCCGCCTCTGCAGGGGTCAGAGGGCACTGAGCAGAACTTCACTGGAGTGGTAGAGGCTGCCGTCAGGCTGGCCAATCGGGATACAGAGGAGGAGGAATGGGAGGAGCAAGGGAAGGAAGTGTCAAAGGTAGGAGATGCTTGTGAGATTGTATGTGCAATGTTTTAGAAAAATGATGACCAAGGAAGAATTGTGTACACGGGACGAGAAATTTGGGAAGTTAATGCTCAGTTAAATGGGAACTGTGTCTGTCCCTTGAGGTAGCTGCTGTTTTTCCACACTGACTCTCAATATGGACTTCAGTACTGTGCCTTCTGTGGAATCCTGGCCCTCGTGAAACTCAGCATGTTGCTATGGTTATTTTCTTGTACTCGGCCACGCCCCCCCCCCCCTCCAAAGCCACCAGTGAGACCAGTTTCTCAGCGTGCTGCGAAAACCTCAGCTCCTTCTTCCCCTAATCTGAGGACCCCTGGCCCCCCCACGGCCCCCAGTCAGGGGTTCAGAATGGGATCCAAAGGTGAGTGTGTGGTCACACAGATCTGTGTGTTTATGTGAGGACTGTCTAGTGTATTAGCATGTTTAGCATGGGGCATGGAGCGTTGTGTATTTATTAGACCTTAACTGCACTTTTGCTACACTGCTGTCGTTGTTGTTGTAACTCTACTGTGTGTTACAGGCCTGGATTCTGTTTCTTTAATTCTGTCTGTTACCGTCTCTGCTTTCTTCCTGACTGTATAAAGCAAAAAAATATAAAAGGAGGGCAGGTCTGTCTGCTCTTCTTTTCCAAAAATAAAAAATAAAAACTCGCACATTGTTCACCCTCAATTTTGAGGAAAGTACAGGCCGGCTTGCTGCCTTTTGTCTGTTTGTGTTGTTTGATGTTGCCATGCCAACGCTGCGCCCTGCTGGGGCGGAGTTTTAACCCCGCGGGTCTGAGACTGCGTTTTGATTGGCCGCGCAGCCCAGCAGCAGCTGGACTTCCTGCTGTCCAGGCGGCAGCAGTTGGTGCGGGCGGCGCTGCGCTCCAAGCAGCTGAAGGACATGCAGGGCGCCGCCCTCCACCTGCGCCACGCCAAGGGCCTGGATCACATGATCGCCGCCGCCAAGGCCGGGCTGCCCGTCGACATCACCAAGGTAATGGAGATGGAGCGGCCCGGTTTCCGCTCGAACGTCCGCCCCCGGGTCAGGTAGCAGCAGCGGGAGGAAGACGAGGAGGGCCCGACCTGTGCGGTCAGGAGCCTCCCGGAGCAGCAGGGGTGTAATGGAGGGAGAAAATGGAGGGAAGGAATCATTTTGGGCCCTGAGGCTGTTGTACTTTCTGTTCCCCCTGCTGAGTCTTTCTGGCCAAGTTTACTCTCCCATCCACTCTCTCTCTTTCTCTGCTCTTATTTTTCTCCCTCTTCCCTCCACCACCCTCATCTTTCCTTTAGTTTATCCTTGCTTATGGAACAAAAAACCTATCTGAACTTTAGGGACCACATTTCAACCAATAACATGGGTAGAGTTTAATTTACGGCTTCTTACTTTCTCTTAAATTTTTTTATTCTTGGTTTTTTATTTCTCCCTCCCTCCCCCCTCTCTCCCCCTCTCTCTCTCTCTCCCTCCCCCTCCCCCCTGCAGGTCCCCAGTGCCCCCGTGGCGGAGGAAGGCTATTCCCTGACGCAGTCCTGCAGCTCTGCGGTCTCCCCCCACACCGCTGAGCAGTACAACCAGCTGGTGGAGCTTCTGCGACAGCAGCACGAGGTCCCCCTGTTTTTACCCCTCTGTCACCCCATATCACCCTGCTGTCACTCCGCTTTCACCCCTCTGTCACCCCTATATCACCCCGCCGTCTCCCTGCTGTCACCCCTCTGTCACCCTTCTTTCACCCCTCTGTCACCCCTCTGTCACTCCACTATCACCAGACTTTCACCCCTGGTTTCACCCTGATTTTACCCCACTGTAATCCCATTTTCACCCGCTTTCGTCCGTCTTTCAGTCCGTGGTTTCACTCCTTCCACTCCTTCCACTCCGCTTCACACAGCCACTCGTTCACGCTCACAATGGAGTGCTGCTCTGTAATCAGCCTCCTGCTTACTGTGCCACTGCAAACAGGTTATTATCGCCTTCCCACCCCGCTCAGAACCCCATCCCTTTCCCTTCTGATCTGAAGGGTTTCCATGGTGACTCGCGCAAATATTAAAAAAGATACACGGGCTGCATTGTCCTTTTTTAATCTCTTTTGTAGCTCGGTTTTTTTCCACCGGGTTTTTACGGTTATGAAATGGAGAGGCTGCGTTTGATATGTAAATTAGGCTTGCGGATTTAGCGAGCGCCCTGTTCCCTTTACGGCGTTTTGGGAATTAATTTTTTGTTTAGGCTCGCCGTTTCCTAGAGCGCCCGCGCAAGGGGGCACATCTGCATTCGCGTGTGCTCATGTGAGGTCTCATCCGTCTGTCACCCATTCTTTATTTCCCCTTCCTCCAGAATCTCATTGATGCTGCATTGATCCCTCCATTTTAGCTGCCTCCTGCCCGCCACACGTTCAGCGTCTCACCGTGCTCTGCTCTCTGTCCCCCGCAGAAGTGTCTCGGCTACTCCCAGCAGTTCACCCACATGGGCAATGTTGCTGAGACCGTCAGGTGAGCCATAAAAAAAAAGACCTGGCTTAATTAAAGCAGTAAATAACTGATGTAAGGCAGATGCATGCCCCCTAGTGGTGACTTACGTGTACACTGCAATCCTCTTCTCGAATGGAATGCCGACACCACACTGAATGCACACTGGTTAATACTGCAGCAGCGCAGGCATTTAGCAGCTTCAGTTATTTTGCAGAAGCAACGCAGGCTAAGAACCTTGCTTCTGGGTACAGGCTTGGAGTTCCGAGCCCAGCTCCCTGACAGTTTTGCTGTTGTGCTGCAGATAGCTTGTTCACTGATGACTGAGAAGGTAACTGTTTTGCTTTGAAACAGTTTTCATGCTCCACTTTTTCTTCAAATGTGGACTGCCCAGTGTAATCTGCCCAGTTGAATCTGAACTGTTCCTGGTTTTGGTTGTACACTTTGTTGTACGTCGCTCTGGATAAGAGCGTCTGCCAGATGCCTGTAATGTAACAATGTAACTTAATGAACACACACCCTGAGCTGGCCAGAGGAGGATGGGCTCCCCCTAATAAGTCCGGTTCCTTCCAACGATGCGTATTTTAATTGAATTTGTTTTGGGAGAGTGTGTGGGGCCAGCTGCGCCTCTTCACATTGAACGGCCCCTCCAGCTGAGCTGTGCAGCCTGTCCGTTGGAGGAGTTCCCAGCATGCACAGCTGGTGCAGACGGATTCGAGGCGCTCAGTTGGCCAGAAGGAGCTGCTCTTGCGAGGAGATGGAACCTGCAGAGATGATTGAGAGTCTGTGGGACTCAGTTTCCCGTGTAGTGGGGAGTGTGGTGGAGCAGCAGGTCGGACCGCATGCTGAGCGCGGCGTTGCCTGTGTGCGCAGGTTCGAGAAGCTGGCGAAGGAGTGTATGAACAACATTGAGGTGCTGAGGCAGGCCCACGGGAAGGGCTACCCCGTCCCCAAATTCCACACAGAGGAGCGCACCTTCAGCACTGTCAAGTACGTAGCACCCCTCAGACACAGCCATAGAGTAGTGACAATACTCAGTTTGTGGAATTGATGTAAAAGCAGAAGTGCCCTCTAGTGGTGAGGGACTTGCACTGCAGTCCTCCTCCTCAATGGCAAGCCACCACCATACGGAATTTATTTTGTGGTTATAACATAGTGTTGCCTATAACTGTTTGCTCACTTACTGTAGGGGATATAAAACCTCACTGGCATGACGATCACCATAAGGGAATTTCATATTCCTCTCACCTCTTGTCTCTGGTCTGCAGGATTCTTCCCAACCTGACCAGCAGTGACATGATATTGACTATAGTGAAGGGAATCAACCTACCTGCTCCTTCAGGTACCTCTGTGTCTGGCTGTCTGTCCGACTGTTTGTCTGTCCATCAAACGTGTTATTAGTTTTGTGTGTGCTGAAATGTTTTGCACATGCTAAAGGTCTTGGTAAATCTGGCCCTAAATGTAAAATGTGTGTGTGTTTGTCTGTGTTTAGGAGTTTCTCCAAAGGCTATGGACACTAGCGTGCGTTTTGAGTTTCCTTTCCCCAGCTCGGTAAGATGCCTACCCATGCACAAGCACACACACACACGCACACACACGCTCATTCCTCATATACAGATTATTGCTGATAAAGTGGGTTAGGTAGGGCTCTGATAAAATTCTCTGTTTTCTTCTATTTGTGTGTGTGTGTGTGTGTGTGTGTGTGTCCTTAGGAAGAAGGGCAGAAGGATAAAACCAGCTCTGTGAAAAACACCAACAGCCCAGGTAGAAGTTCACTGCACACTGAGATGCACTGACTGCACTGGATACACTCCTGTGACACACTAAAACAGCACACTGATGCAGTTACACACTCAGGTTTACATGGAGAAATAGCACACTGACATCGACAAATTTACACTATGATGACAGGATACCAGTACTACCTGTCTGACCTGCCCACCGCCCCTCTCTCTCTCTCCTGGCATTCCTCTCTCTCTCTCTTTTTTTTTCTCTTTCTCCTTCACTCTCCCTCCCTCTCGCAGAGTTCAAGGAGCAGTTTAAACTCAACATCAGTCGAGGTCATCGGAGTTTAAAGAGGGTCATTCAGTCCAGGGGCATCAAGTTTGAGGTCATTCACAAGGGGTGAGGGCGTGTGTGTGTGTGTGTGTGTGCGCACGTGTGTGTGTGTGTGTGTGCATGCGTGTATGTGAGTGAGAGCACATAAGTGACTAAGCCTCTCTCTGCAGTGGGTTGTTTAAGACGGAGAAGGTGGTGGGCAGTGCTCAACTTAAGCTGGAGTCCCTGGACAAAGAGTGTGAGGTCAGACAGCTGATAGAGGTGAGAGATGACACTACACACACACACACACACACACACACACACTGCATGCACGCACGGATTCACTCACATACGTCTAGGCACATACCAACACGTACACACAACCTCCCTGATTGCAGATTTGTGTCTGTGCATCTTTGTGTGCGTGCATGCGTGTGTGTGTGTATGTGTTTATGCGTCTGTGTATGTGTTTATGCGTGTGTGTGTGTGTGTATGTGTTTATGCGTGTGTGTATGTGTTTATGCGTGTTTGTGTGTGTGTGTGTGTGTTTATGCATGCGTGCATGTGTGTGTGTATGTGTTTATGCGTGTGTGTATGTGTGTGTGTATGTGTGTATGCGTGTTTGTGTGTGTGTGTGTGTGTTTATGCGTGTATGTGTGTGTATGTGTTTATGCGTGTGTGTGTGTGTATGTGTTTATGCGTGTGTGTATGTGTTTATGCGTGTTTGTGTGTGTGTGTGTGTGTTTATGCGTGCGTGCATGCGTGTGTGTGTGTGTGTGTGTGTGTTTATGCATGCGTGCATGTGTGTGTGTATGTGTTTATGCGTGTGTGTGTGTGTGTGTTTATGCGTGTGTGTGTGTGTGTGTGTATGTGTTTATGCGTGTGTGTGTGTGTATGTGTTTATGCGTGTGTGTGTGTGTATGTGTTTATGCGTGTGTGTACTCTCTGAAACAGGTGCTGGATGGTCGAAAGCCCACAGGGGGGCACTTAGAGGTGGTGGTCAGAATTCGGGAGCCCCTGGGGGGGCCACAGGTCCACACCGTCACAGAGCGTTGGCTGGTCCTGGACCCCCACACAATGCCCATGGTGAGGCCAGCCCAGGACGGGACTGAGTGATGTCACTTCCTGTTTCCAGTTTGATAGCATACCCTTGATCAGTTTCTAATCATCGTAACGGATGTCTCTGTCCTACAGGTCGCAGTTCCTAAACCAAAACCGCAGACTGAGACTGTGAAAAACGTCAGTGCCAGGTCAGCGATTGTCTGTCTGCCTGCCTGCCTGCCTGCCTGCCTGTCTGCCTGTCTGCCTGTCTGTCTGTCTGTCTGTCTGCCTGCCTGTCTGCCTGCCTGCCTGCCTGTCTGCCTGTCTGCCTGCCTGTCTGTCTGTCTGTCTGTCTGTAGCTGATCGTATGCTTACTCACTGACTGTTTGTCAGTTCACTAATTTGCGCCCTTTCGTCTGCCTGTCTCTGTGTGCCTGTGGCTGTTTGTGTGGGCAGGGATGCATGTGGTCCTTTTCCCTTTCCACATTTCTTTGCGGGCACCTGCCCTCCCTGTAATAAGAGCACCGCTCTCTTGCCCTGGGCCATATTGTGTGCTTTAATAAAGACCAAATTAGCTTAGCACTTCTTTCCAGCTTCCTTTACCTCTGTGTCTGTGTGGCTGTGAGTTTCTCCACATCTTATTAATTTGCTCTAACCCCTCTGCTACTTCTCCGCTCCTCTCCCTCTCTCTCTTAGTCTCTCTCTCTTTCACTCTTTCTCTACGTCACTCTCTCAGTCCCTCTCCCTCCCTCCTTCCCTCCCTCCCTCTCCCTCTTCCCTGCCCTCCCTCCTGCGATCCCCCTCCCTCTTTCTCTCTCTGTCGTTCTGTGTACAGCTTCAAATTCAGTCTGGTGTATGAGAATGAAAATGCTCTGGGCCATGTTAAAATTGTTACCTCAGGTGAGAGATAAGAAAGAGATGAATAGTGAGAGGAGGAGAATGAAAACAAGCGCAGGATAGAGAGAGAGACAGAGAGAGAGAGAGACAGAGAGGAAAGAGAAGAAGATACGCGCCTGCCTGGTGTCTGGTCAGCTCTTTGTCTGATTACCTTGCAGGTCGTCTGTGTGCACTCTCCTCTGACTGCCCTCAGTGAGACTGTGCCAAAACCACGCAGAACCGCTCCCACACTGCACTGCCCACCATTCAGCCGGGCCCAAACTGGACCACTCCCCGCCCCGTAGAGGCTGGGGGCCCAAACTGGACCACTCCCCGCCCCGTAGAGGCTGGGGGCCCAAACTGGACCACTGCCCGCCCCGTAGAGGCTGGGGGCCCAAACTGGACCACTCCCCGCCCCGTAGAAGCAGGGGGCCCAAACTGGACCACTCCCCGCCCCGTAGAGGCTGGGGGCCCAAACTGGACCACTCCCCGCCCCGTAGAGGCTGGGGGCCCAAACTGGACCACTCCCCGACCCGTAGAGGCTGGGGGCCCAAACTGGACCACTCCCCGCCCCGTAGAGGCTGGGGGCCCAAACTGGACCACTCCCCGACCCATAGAGGCCGGGGGGAGGCATACAGGACAGTGTCCCTGTGAAAAATGTAGAGATGGGAGGGGAAGGTCCCTGGATTAGAGGGTACCCCCAGATTTGGCTGTAGAAAAAGAATAATTGAGCCCGCGCCAGTGTAGATGAAGGGTTACGACAGGCTCAGAGAACTTACTTAAGGCTGGCGGTTAAAAGCAGTACGCGCCTGCTTCTGAGGCGTTCAGCTCAAAAAACAATTAATGAAGCCGAGATCACAAAAAAATACTCTTCATTCGGTGCAGCTGCATCAGTGCCAAAAAAGTGTTCGAGTGCAAACGTTTCAGTCCAAAGACTCCATGCTTCTGAGGATTTCACACAAATAATGAGAGTCAAACAAAAGAGGACTTCTTGCAGCTGATGATGTGTGTGCTCAGGACTACGGGATCCAGAAACTGGTTTTAATCTATTGAGGGGGGGGGGGGGGTTGCCTGTCGTCACCCCAGGAGCTGCAGCGAGGGATGGGCAGGAGCAAAAGGAAGCTGCTCTTTTTTACCAGACTGAATTTGATTACACCATCGCGTTCCCTGAGCCATCGGTTTAATATATGTCTGCATTTTTATATTGCTTTGTGCACTTTATGAGTCATGCATTGCTCTATGTCATGGAAAATTCAGTGTTTGCCTTACATTGTGTATATATAGTTATTTTTAAATGTATATATATATAATATATAAAATCATGTGTAGATTTGGTGAGTGCTACAAGGGCCGAATGGCCTATTTTCATCAATATGTGTTCTTACGCAGTAATGACAGGCCATATATCTTTCAAATGTGATTTTGAATTAGTTACACATTAATCTCGTTTTTTTTTTTATTAATGCATTTACACATTTATATTTTAATGAAGCCGTGAGTGATTGTTGATGTGACCTGCAGTGGTGCCAAAATTATGGGTGTGGGGGAACGGTGATAAGGGGGCTGTGTGACACAAGATGTTTTCTCAGCAGGTGTCAAACCTGTATTTTCAGCAAAAGAACAGAGAAAGACTTAGCTATAGTGGTGTCACATCATGTAATAATAACAGTAATACCTTATTAAATGCTGGTGTGACTCCATAATTATTTCCTGGTTATTATTTATACCAAGAAGAATTGTAATAATTATGATAATAGTAGTAATTGCACGTTTAAGTGTAGAGGATCTTGGATTGCTTCACGGAAAAGTGGTTGGCCCCAGGGTCTGTACTGTATAAAGTAAAGCCCCAGGGTCTGTACTGTGTAAATAAAAGCCCCAGGGTCTGTACTGTGTAAAGTAAATCCCCAGGGTCTGTACTGTGTAAAGTAAAGCCCCAGGGTCTGTACTGTGTAAAGTGAAGCCCCAGGGTCTGTACTGTGTAAAGTAAAGCCCCATGGTCTGTACTGTGTAAAGTAAATCCCCAGGGTCTGTACTGTGTAAAGTAAATCCCCAGGGTCTGTACTGTGTAAAGTAAAGGGAAATGTCTAAGTATACTGTGTGTGTGTGCCCTTCTTTCTCTCTCAGCCCCCCTCCGCCCCCTCCTAGGTACAAGCTTTACAGCATCAATCTGTTGGCTCACGATACAGAGGCTCTGGAGAATAAGGTCTGTTTTTGTACTATACATCTGTAATGGCCCTGTATGTGTGTGTGTGTGTGTGTGCATGCGTGTGTGTGTTTGTGTGCGTGTGTGTTTGTGTGCAAGCAAGTGGGATTGTGTGTGTGTGAGAGAGTGTGTGTAAGTGAGTGAGTGACTGCATTGTTATGTTTATGTGCCAGGAGGGCCGTCTGTTATGTGGGGGCCAGTGAGAGACAGAGAGGCTGTTGCTGGAATGGCCTTATCAGAACAGGCAGTTTTACGTGGAACTTTATCTGTGGATGTAACTCAGGTGAAGTGATAGGATCAGCTCAGGTCCTGCTGGGGTCGTGTTGCAGGGGCAGGCGTGGGAAGAGTCTTTTCTTAGCCTTTCCAGGCGGGTCAGTGTTTACGTTTCTTTCTCTTGGTGTGTCAGTCATGCGTGTGACCAGGCCTCCTTATCCCTGGCCCCGCCCTACCTTCCCACCCCGCCTCGCCCCGCCCCGCCCCCACAGATCCTGGACTGCAGGCGGAGCCAGAGGGACCCGCCGCTGGACCTGCTGCAGCAGCACCGCGAGCTGCTCCGGCGTCTGCAGTGGCAGACTGCGCAGATGGACAGGGCCACGCCCGTCCTGCTCGCAGGTGGGGCTGCCGCCGCTGTCTCCTCCGCCCGCGCCCAACACGCCACCTCCACCCTCCCGTGCCTCTCCATCTGCCTCCACCCACTGCCCGCCTTTTTACCCCACCCTCCACATTCTGTACTTCTTACCTCAAAATCCACCTACCATTTACAGGCCCGCACTGCTCTCAGTTCAACCCTCCTTCCACCTCCAAGGGCAATCCATCCTCCATACCCACCCACCCCCTTTTTCTGCCCACTGGTGTGGTCCATTTAAGGTTCCACTTTGGCCTTGTGAATGGAACATTATGGTATATTTGGCGCATTGCTGTCATGTGATTAACCCTGAGATGTCATGTCTTTGTTACCCACAATGTCTTCCTTGAGCTCCCTTTCATGTCTGGCTTTCCCAAAACTCTGTCTCTGGTTAAAACTTGAAAACTATCTTTAATACTGACCTCCCCCTTTTCCTTCCCTCTCTCTCTCCTACCTCTCTTTTCTCTTCAATCCTTCCCTCTCTTCCTTTTTTGTCTCCCTCTCTCTCCTACCCTTTCTCTTTCTCTCTGTCACCTGTCTTTCTCCTATCTCTCCTCTGCCTTTTTCTTGTCACTTCTCTACTGCACCATCTCTCTCTCCATCTCTATCATTCTTTCTCTTTTCCTCTGTCCCTGTGCCTCTCAGAGTATGACAGTGTTCTCTGTCAGCTTGTGGAGGGTCTTGGGGAGTCTGTGAAGAGACTCTCCATCCAGGGGGACGCGGTGGGTACAGACGTCTCTGCTGACCGTGACCCCCTCTGAGGGCTGTGTGAGTGTGGCATTGCTCTCTCTCTTTACAGTGATGGAGTCACATTGTGTCTGTCACCCCTCTCTCTGCAGGAGGCTGCTAAGGACACTCTCGGAAGGCTGAAGATGGTGGAGAGTGAGGTAAAGATGAGTCGGCAGCCGTTGTGATGTCACACCATTGTGGTGTTGCACGAATTTGGGCTCTGAATGTTTATGTACATTCTGTGCTCTTGTCTCTTATCATCCCATCAATGACACGAGGTGCTTTAGATGGCTTTGTGATCATTATCTAGTCTCAGTGAGTTGTAATACTTAGCTTAAAACAGAATGCCAAATAAATGCCAAAATAAAAAAGCTGTGGCAATAAAATACTGAATTTGAACCCTCTTTGTCACAAGAACCCAAAGATTTTGAGTCTAGATAAGAACTCTATTGTGCTGTAAGTCATTGTGCTGTGAAACATTTGCGTTGGTTAATGTCAGATTTGTCATAGTTCTTAGTCTTTTTTTCCAGCCTATTAGTTGTTTTTTGTACAAAATGTGATTGATATTGTGTCGAACTCGTTTGGTTTTAGATGGAGTGTTTGAAGAGGAGGGGCAATCTGGGCTGAGGAAGGGGAAGAGGGGGGGTGGGGAGATGGGGGAGGCAGGAGGTAGCTGCCCTCCTGTCTCCATAACCACAAAGCCCTTCCACCTGTTCTGGAACACTGGTTTTTGGGGACAGGGGGCCCAGACCTACATCGCAGCATATCTGTACAGTAACAGAAAAAAATTAATGGAGTCCTTTTTAAAATAAGTAAAATAACTGAGGGGAGCATAAAACATTTGAAGTAGAACAAGCCATCAGATTGCCAGAGAACGCAGGTACCCCATTAACCACATTAAGGGGATGGGGTGGGGGAGGGGCTGCCTTTGTTATTTCCATTGTAATTGTGTGCGTGTTTAAAAGCCAGTAATCTCTGTATCGTGTATCAGCAGTTCTTGGCTGGAGGCTTTCAGTACATTCAGTGGCTTAAGGAATGAATGCTTCCCAGTGTTTGGATTGGATGCTGCATTACTCTGGCACAGCAACCTCATGGTCATAATATAGTATTAGCCTAATTTTTTGAGTTTAATGCTGATATTTGACTTTTTATCATTTTTCATTTGAGGGAGATGCACTGATTCTTTATGGCTTGGCACTGCAAATTCTGTGTGAATTAAGCAGAATTAAGTACTTCTGAAATGCGTTTTTTTTACGATTGAAGTTGAAACCTACTACTTAGTATAGCAAATTGCAATCATAAACAGCTGGTACTACC
The DNA here is from genome assembly GCF_013347855.1 of Anguilla anguilla. Taxonomy (NCBI): domain Eukaryota; kingdom Metazoa; phylum Chordata; class Actinopteri; order Anguilliformes; family Anguillidae; genus Anguilla; species Anguilla anguilla. Next base: position 21,819,339 of record NC_049217.1, read on the forward strand.
GGTAATACGCTTTATTATAATATATCGAACTAATTATTTAATCTAATTGTCGATGTCCCACCCTTTCTATGACAGAGCATTTTCAAGTGAGATGGCTGACTACGATTGGTTGAGAAATGTAAAACTTCAGTGAGTATAGCTCGTGGGAACAATAATTGAGAGGTGTCACAGTGCCGTCATTCTATCGCGATAATACAATCTTTACGACCCACAAACGTGGGAATTTTTCATACAGTAATAGGATATCCCTGCAGGTGCCCTAATAAACTGCTTTCGTTGTGGATTCTTTTGTTTTTAAATGCGGTCCTGTACTTTCCGAGTGATTTGAACACTATCATATATAATATGTGTACTGTATAAACATACTAAATGTAAAACAACCTACTTAATAAAATAATATGGGTTGAAAATGAATGTGCCCTGTGTTGTCAGTGTCCAAATTTAGTTGTTTATAAGTCTTATAAAAACACACGAAATAAATGCAGGCATTTTGAAATTTGCCTCTGAAACATTTGCCTTTGAAACATTTGTTAATGTTTAATTAGAAATACAAATTTTATTAATAGAGAAGAAAAACAAGCGATTTGACACAACTGTGCCAAAACTTTGCATTTAACTGTATGAGATTTTTTAAAATCGTAAATCATAAAAATTATTAGGCCTCTATGAATGTCACTATACACACAGGTGAGTATATGCAGTCTTCTTTCTTTGTTGTGCGAATAGCCGGTTTCTGGTTACATTGTTGCGAGGCTAATATGAAATCATTTCCTCGTTAAAATCTTAAACAAATGGGACGCCGTTGCCATTTGAGTGGTGAAGAATTGATGAATCGGCTGAGCGATGAGGTGGGCGTGGTGAAAAGAAGGCACGTGGTGCCTCGATGTGTCAAAGTGGGAATCTGTAGTTCGCTGGTGTCCATGATCGCTTGGTCCTAATCAACTACTGTTCATCGTTAAATCGACTGAAGGACCGGTGATATTGTGTCTGTTTGTGGGGAGCGGGTTGCAAGCTGTGTTGCGTGTCATTCACGGGCCATGACGCTGGAAGCGATCCGTTATCGGCCCGGGTCTCTGCAGATTCTTAATCAGCTGCTACTGCCGCACCAGAGCGTTCATGAAGAGATCCGTTCTGTCCAGGACGCGTACGAAGCGATTAGGTCCATGAAGGTAAGAAGTGTATCGCAGTACCACAGTGTATGCCTGGATCGTTCTCACCGATGCACTGTCAAGAGTATGAACAGCCGAAAGCCTTTATTGGTTTTCATTTCCAATTCATATTTCTGGGTTAATGTCGGTTGCCTTTGTTTGAATAGGTGCGCAGGATCAGTCTTTGTTTGAGCATTGAGCATACGTGAATGTTTCAGTATTGACTTGCCGTCGGTCAGCTTTGCATGATTATTATGATGTTCGTCCATTTATACGCGGACGTCTGCTTGCACGTGTGCGTGTCTCTATGGTTACCTACCTGTAGCCTACATACCATAATGGAGATAAAATGTGTTGATTTGTCGTATTTACGCATTAACGAGAAAAGTGTACTCCCGAATAGGGCGATGGGCTCTAAAATTGGCTAAGCTATTTATCGTTCATAATACCAACGCCAAAGCTAATAAACAATTTGCTTATCTGAAGTTACTGATTTGTAATACTTAGCCAAACGCGGTGCTAGACTGCTGCAAATTCTAAAAGAAAATAGCCCGCCTATTTGTACTTCTAGACTCCTTTGTATGTTAGCGGAGCTCCTGGACTGGTCCTGGGCCGGTTTCGTCACAATACTGTCAAGACTGAATGTCGATAAGAAGACACTTTTGCGTCAACAATTAAGTTACAGCCGTTAAAATAATCAGCCATGGTAAAATGCCATCTGCGCAATTTTGATTGGCCGGCGACGGTTCTGAAACGCTTCTGTATGAAGTGTCGCTGCGGCAGTTCGCTCCCTCATGACACCAATGGATTGTTCATGTCTGATTTTTATTTATTTTTTAATTTTTGTGCAGTCCTCTTACATGCAAACACATTCAAACACACTGATGAAGAATACATTTCAATTAATTGTATTCTTCATCAGTGTTTATTGCTGAAACATTTGCAATATCAGTTTGGGAGAACGCAGACACACATGTGCTCTCCTTCAAAACACACAATGTCAGCTGCCCCTTCTTATCACACTGCAGTTCGCGGGCCAGGGCTTGCAAAGAGCTTGTGCAAGGCCCACGGACTCGAGTCGGCGGAAGAGGCTTCCTGTGCTGCTCAACCGGCAAACTGCGAGTGCCCAATTGACCAGTGGAGGTCGCTGGTGTGCAATGAGACGTTGTCATCCTGGCCAAAGCCCTTCCATCGCTGAGTGAGGGTAGACCCAGCTGTTGCCCTGCGGTCCACACTGGCACGGTTCGACACCACAAAGTTGGGCCCCACCTTAAACAGGATGGGCTGCCCAGGACCCCCTCCCCCATGTTGTATGTTTTCATGATTTGGCCAGTCCCCCAGTCCAGGCGTCACAGAGCGCTCTAACCCCCCCGTGTCCCAGGTGAGGGGTGCTCCAGCCATCGCCATCGTGGGGTGTCTGAGTGTGGCCATGGAGCTGCGGGCCGGGATCAGGGGGGACAGCCTGGTGCCCTTCTTACGAAAGTCGCTAGCCGTCCTGACGTCCGCCCGACCCACAGCTGTGAACATGGCCCGGGCCGCAGGAGAACTGCTGGAATTCACGGAGAGAGAGAGCACACAGAGGACAACGGAAGAGCTGACAGAGAGGTACTTAATGACCTGCATTATTTGTTTTACTTGCCTGTACATTTTTATAATAATAACAATAATAATAATTATTATTATTGTTGTCGTGGCTGTTGTTTTGATATAGGCACGTCCGCGTGTCACTTAACATAGCCATAGTTAATGGTGTCAATGTCATACTTCACGTTTCATGTGTGCTTTCACAACACTGCTTTGGTTGTCCTGCCAGTTAAACACCATTGCATTTAACCAGATTTAAATGGATGGAGGGAGGGAGGGAGATGGGGGGAGAGATAGAGAGAGAGAGAGAGAATGAGAGAGAGAGAAAGAGCATTGCAGCCAGGACCGAAGAGGTGCCATAATTTATCAAACAACTTAGCCTTTTTGAGGAGATTAGTAGTTCTGTATCTGAAACGGATCTTATGAGAACTTCAGTTTCAGTGCAGACCAGTTACAGCCCAGCATTATGGCGTACCCACTGCTTGCTTGTGTGCCACACAGCGTGATTGGCTGGATCGAGGCCATGCTGCAGCGGGACATCGACGACAACCAGAAGATGGGGAACTACGGGGCGCAGCACATCCTGTCTGGGGTTCCCCAAGACTCCGTCACCATCCTCACACACGGCAACACGGGGTCCCTGGCAACAGCGGGATACGGCACCGCACTGGGTGAGAGAGAGAGAGATGGAAGGAAGGAGAGAGACAGAAAAGGGAGAGAGAGGGAAAGTTAGAGAGAGCAGGAAGTAGAGGGAGGGAAGAGAGAGAAAGCAGGTGTATACAGGTATTGAAGTTGTATTTGAGTTCAAACATTTTATTTTCATAATTGAAAATTCTGCGCAGTTGACCTGAATATATTTTTTTATTTGTTGTCTTTTCAAGTCAATGATCTCTCAGTTATTAAGGGTCAGTTATATTTACTTTTATAATTGATCTATTGCCATTTTACATTACATTTGTATACAAAGCAATGTACAATAAGTGCATACTGAAGGTCATTGGAACAACTACAAAACACAGGTCCGATAAGGTACAATGCTCATTATGTAAGTTATTCATAGACATGAACACATGAAGTCCAGTTCACACGGTAAGCATAGGCTAGGTCAGAGTAATGTTAAGTCAAGCTAGGAGGCATGACAACAGGCCATGACATCAAGATAACGACAATATTAGTGCTGGATGAAGGTACATGTAACATGAAAGGTGTACAGGATCAAAGTGGAGTGATGTAAGCGATAAGAGTGATCCCAGATTGGGAGTGCACCGCAGAGTGGTGATAGTTAGTCCAGTATAGCCTGAAGAGATCCATCCACGGCTGATTTTTAAAAATGCTTTGACAACACACACTGTTTGCCAGTATGCTATTAAATGAGCTTTGCCAGGCATTGTGAAAGCAGCAAACCATCTGTTCGTACTGTGACTAATGTTAACTCTGTCTACCCACTCTGAGACACTGTCACGAACTCATACTGGCGCTGTGGTTGGATGCTAAATTCATGCTCCCACAGATATTTCACTGCAGTAAATTATAATTTAGACGAACAATTAAACTCATCTCTCACTGGCTGCCGGTACGACGGCATTTATCTGCGATTTTGGCGATGAGGGGTGACCTCGCGTTGCCGTGGCGTCGCTCGCCTGCGCTCGCTCTCCGCGCGCGGCTGTGTGAGTGACGTCGGCTACGTCTCCGTCGTCCCGCAGGCGTGGTGCGCTCGCTGCACGCGCTGGGCCGGCTGAAGAGGGTCTACTGCACCGAGACGCGGCCCGGGGGCGAGGGCGCCCGGCTCACTGCTCACGAGGCCGCCGCAGAGGGCCTGCCCGCCACCCTCATCACCGACAGCGCCGCGGCCGTCGCCATGAGAGCGAGGGCCATCACAGGTGCGCCTCCCTGACATTAAATTATATTAGATTACCTTACGTTACATTTCATTACATGTATTCTTTACAATAACTGGGTGTAGTAAAAGTTTTTCTAGGTTGGTGTGCCCTTTTGCCACTTTCAGCACCTGCCCCTCAAAAGGTCTCTGCACAGCCCTGCCACTGAGTATAGCGTACAACAGTGGTGCCCTACCTGGGCAAATCAAATCAAACCTACAGCCTTAGAGTTGGAAGCACAGTTGCCAAAACATTACACTATACTGCCACCCCTTTACCTGGCCTTGGTTATGTCAGCAGATTCCACAGACCCATGAGATACTATGCTCTGTATTCACTCTGAGTGGAGTGTTAACCTGTGGCAGTGTTGGGGTGTGTGTCTGACTCTGTATTACACATGGAGTTTTCATGGTATCCTGTACGTCTGAGGTGCTATGTGGTAGCGATTGTGTCAACCCCTCTGTTCGTAGCGGTCGTAGTCGGGGCCGACAGGGTCGTCGCCAATGGAGACACCGCCCACCAAGTTGGCACTTACCAGCTGGCCATCGCTGCGAGGCACCACAGGATACCGTTCTACGTGGTGGCCCCCAGCACATCATGTGACCTCAGCCTGGAGAGCGGGAGGCATGTTGTGATCGAAGAGCGCCCCCCGGTGGAGATGACTAGTATTGGCGGCCTGCCCTTCGCTGCTCCAGGTAAAGGCTGAGTTTGGGAGGAGGCACACCCAACAAAAGTTTTAGAGAGAGAACCGGGGAAAGCAGGTTGGGGAGAGATAACTTACCTATAAAGATGAAAAGAGGAGAGAGCAGGACAGGTCAATGAGAAGCTAAAACTGTGAATTCTGTGACCAGATTTATATACATATACAGTGTGTTTTCTATGATTAAATTTGTTGTGTTTCCATCTAATCTCTCTCTCTTGCTCTTCATCGCCCCTCTCTCTCCCTCACTTTCTATCTCTCTATCTCTCTCTCTCTCCCCCTCTGGCTTACTCGCCCTCTGTCTCTCTATGTCTCTCTCTCTGCAGGTATCGAGGTGTGGAACCCAGCCTTCGATGTCACCCCCCACCAGCTGATCACAGGGGGAATCATTACTGAGCTGGGTGTCTTCCTGCCCTCTGAGCTGCAAGCTGCACTGACTGGGCGTCTCACTGCCCTGTAGGCCCCCTGCTGGCCAGAGACAGCAGCTGCACCAAATATATATGCCTACCATTCCAGTAGACCTCCCTGAGATAACAACCTCCAATCAACACACACACACACATACTCACACACACGCACACACACACACACACACATGCAGTATTCCTCATCTCTGTCCTTCTGTCGACTCCCTTTCCATCAGTAATACCTTCATCCTCCACGCCTTTGTGGTGCAGGAGACTGGACTGCCCCTTTTTAAAGTTTACTGGGTGAAGTGTTCTATTTACAAGCAACAATGCTGTGAATGCCTCAGTAGAAATGTAAATACTGAATGTTCTTCTCATGTCTGGAACAGACCATGACAGTCTGCCAGTTGATACAGTGAATAACACTAAGGCAATGTGTTAAAATATGCAGGCTAAAATAACTGGCTGACTGCTCAGTAATAAATAAGGTTATCAATTAGGAATCAGTACTGACTACCATTATTGAATTGGGCATTTTCTACTGATTTTTTATTTAATTTTTTTTGCTTACATTGATGAAATGCTTAATAGACTTGTTTTATGGAGATGAAATAACACCCCTCGTAAATTTTCATAAATTTCATTTGCCAGTGTGCAGGTAAATGTTTTATGAACATGGTGAGAGCTGAACCCAATTGTTGATGTATTCATAACTTAAATCGGCCCGTGCGCACAGTAAAATGTTTGTGTTAAATGAACTCTGATCGAGAACGTTCTTACTCTGTTAAGTGTTCATCTCTCTCGACTCATATAAACTCTGTTCGAGTTTTAAATGAAAATGATTTCACTGCGTTGTTGCAGTCTACACGGAGAGCAGATGGCGAGAAAGGCTGACTGAAGTGGCGCTGTTTTTCATGTTGCATATGTGTTACGCCTCGGCGCCACCGTAACGTGCGCTCCTACCCACATACAATACTACGAATGCCAGGAACACCGCGCAGGAAGCCGTCTCTCTCCCTCGCGTACATCGTGGAACGCACAACCGAAGCCGGGGCCGCAGAGCGATACAGACACACGGACTGCGCAGACTCCACACGCGCCGCCGTCTTACGGTATCTGAGCTCCTTTCCCAGCAGTCCTTGACCGTTCAGTAACCTTTCGGTAGCACTGTGGTTCGGGATCCGTTAGAACTTGAATTCCCTCTTTTTTTTTTTGAGAAACATTAACTAGTGCTGTGGAATGAAGGACAATTGCAAAATTATAATGTAGCAGTTGGCTGACAGCCTAGTGGTTTAGTTTAATGGGGCTTTAGTCATCATCCTGAATCCGGTTCTTTAGCTGTGATACTTATTATTTTTTTCTTTCTATGATATACTGCTCATTTCTGGCACCGAGTCCTCTTTGCACAATGCTGCCACAGTATACACTGTGTCAAAAGCAAGGCAGGCAGTGCTGCATAATGGTTTGGGCACTGGGCTGTAAGTTAAAGGTTAAAGGTTAAAGGGCACTGCTGTTGTACTCCCAAGCAAGGTATTTAACCTGAACTGCTTCAGTGTGTATCCGGCTGAATTAAATTCTATAAAATACTAATACAAACACCGTTCAGCTCTGCATGAGAGTGTGTGCTAAATGCCTGTAATGTAGTGTAACAACAGGCAGCGGTGTGGGGCTCTGAATTCATATCCACAGAGCAGTCGGTTTGATTTATATGATGGAATTTGCAGGGTACCTAAAACCTCGTCCGTTAAACATCCAGTCTTTCTGTGGGAAGTGTTTAGACTCCGAGCGTCGTTAGTCATCCCCTGGGCATTTCCAGAACGCTAAGTATGATTCTATCGAACGTGGCGCTCTGTAATGTTGTGCAACATCATGCTGGGTGTTTTCGGTCACCTTATGAAGTCATTCTGCCTTGGATCCCAGGAGGTATCACGCCTGGGAGTAGTGCAGTGGGATTGGCCTTTTGAGCAGAAGTCTTCACCGTTAATATGAATGACAGCTCAGCCTGGTGCAGCCCGATTGCTGTCCCACTGAGTTTAGTTTTTTAAACATGTAAATATATGCTGTAAACAAATGGGGTTAAATTATTCGATTTTCTGACAAAGTAAACTAATGGGAGCAGTCATAGCCTGTTGTGTGATCCATCCTTGATTTGGGCCAAATGCCCTTGTAGAGACGTTGCTCCCTTACCCCCCCCCCACCCCCACAAAGGTGTAATTTCTCAGAGGAATGCCTTTTGGTAAACCACACAGACTTGTATGTTCCAAAAAAGACTGGAACTCTTCTTTTGAAATGGGGCAGTTTTCATTGATCAGCTTTGTTTCCGGGGCAGGAAGCGTAAAAGTTGAAAATCAACTTCAGGTTTCAGGCATGCAAACAGTACACACACACACACACACACACACGCGCACACGCGTACACACACACACACACACACACAGTGTGTATAGATCACAGAAGTAGCTTTTTCTCTTTCCCACACAGCCTGAAAGAAACCTGTGCTCTTTAAAAAGTGCTTTTTTAAAAAAGCTGCTGACTGACTGGAGCTCGGCCCAAACTTCAGTCGTGACGATGCTTTCCCTCCTTCAGCGAAGATGACCGAGCTCAGCCACAGCGGCTTTCCAGACCAGGTGCTCTGCTAATCCCAAAGGCCTGTGCAGTCGCGCATTGTCTGGTGGCGGCCATGCACAATAATGAGATAATTATGCTCGGACCCCGGACCCCGCCCCCCCCCCCCCCCCCCCCCCCCCCCATTTTAGAAACCATTGTTACCTATCATCCACATGTCCCCTATGCAATGAGAATCACTGTAACTAAGGGGTGAGTCGCTATATTTGATCGCTCAATTTTTTGCGCAGGGATTATCTCATGAGTAGAGCGTGGCTGTAAACAGGTGTATTTGTCAGGCCTGACACACATGACCGGGCAAGCAATGCTAGTGTTCAGGACAGACTAACCGTGCCACCGGAGGTTTCGTTGTGCTTAAATCTTAAATTTGAATACTCGGAAAGGACGCAGTGCGTTTAGGACCCCCTAGAGAGAGCTGAGGCCTGCGATGCCTTCGAGAGTTTGCTCACTGCGTACGTCCGTGTGCACGGAGGGAGGGACATTTCTGCCCCCCCCCCCCCGTCTGAGTTCAGCGAATGTCAGTACCTATTGCAGTCACGGTCTCCCAGAGCAACAGACCCGTCTGCGCAACTTACCGTGGGATTCGGTCGCCCGTAGTTCTGAAGAGTCTTGTCGCTCCCCAGTCAACATGGCAAAGCACTGACAAAGGGGGAAAAAAAGATGTTTTAATGTGTTCATGCTTCGTGCTCTCTCAGGCGTGAAGCCCTTTAGAGATGGGTTTGTATTTCTCAGCTGTATTTTTGCACTCTCCTTGCTGTGAGCTCTCGACCGTCGCTGTGAGGTTCCACCCAGTCTTTTCAGTCAAAATAAAAAACCAGTAATGATGCCCCCCCCCCCCCCACCACCACCACCCCAAGTGCCTTTGAAGGCCAGGTGGGTGCCAACGCGATGCCCATGCAGGCCTCTGCAGGCCTCTGCAGGCCCCGACAGACACATCATTCGCCGCCCGCATGGCTGCAGAGATAGCGGCCAAACGTGTCGACGGCATTTGTCAGTTGTCAGGGCTCTGCGTCAGAGATTGGCAGGCTTATTTCCAACCCCCCCAGGTGACAGACTGGCATTATTCTCAGCAAAAGAAGCCAAAACTCGGATGTTAAATGGGCTGAATAATATTCAGCTCTCGGGTGCCACTCACTAATGGTAATTTTAGAAGAGGCCAAAAAAAGGCAGACTGTGGCTTTCCCGGACTAGCGTTGGCCAAGGCTGTTAAAACCTACTGTTTTCTTTACCGTTGACCTCCTGTGTGTGTGCGCGCATCAGATTACATGTAGGCATTTAGCAGATGCTCTGAACCAGAGTTACTTATGTAAGAGCCAGCATTTTAAGTCACCAGGGTGACAACCAATTGTGGCAATCAACAATAGGCACAAAGGGGACATACAGGATGTAGTATTACTAGGAAGCAAACGGTTAAGGGATATAGTTCTAAATGGAAAATAGCTACAGCTCGTAAAAACCCATGCAGAATTATCAGCATTAATTGAGTCATGGTGCAGTTTAAATGGGTCTGTGGAGAAAGTGGCTCTCCTGTCCTGATTGTAGATTATTCCACCACTGGGGGGGTGGGGGGGGTGGCAGAGCAGTAAAAGGATTGCATCACTGATCTGTATATGATATGGGTGCTCTAATAGTCTGTACATTATGTCCTCTCCCATCCAGATCATTTACTTCCTTAGCAGACACCCTTATCCAGAGCATATTGTACACTTTACTCTTTTTTGTACGTGCAATACAAACAGTCAACTCCGTAGTCCTGCTTCGAGAAACAGGGCCCAGCTTTGAGAAAACGCCGCACTTTGGTTCCGTCATGTTCCTCCTCTAGTGGGCGACACCTGCACCCCACGGGGCGTTTGTTCTGAGCCAGACAGTTAATACACCCCCCACCCCCCACCCCCCACCCCTTCACACATAGCCGGGCTCTCGGAAGTCAGGAGGAGATGTACTGCCTTAGGGTTATTAACTGCGTCGTTATTCTGTGGCTCAGTCGCACAAACAAGGGGACGATCGGGCTCACCGCATGGTCCCCGGCCACAAGAGGCGAGAGCAGAGAGAGGAGCACGAGTTCCAAAGGCCCAGTTAGGGAGGATAGGGACTGAAGAGTGAAGGGGTCACACGTGTGTGTGTGTGTGTGTGTGTGTGTGTGTGTGTCTGTGTGTGTGTGTGTGAGTGTTTCTGTGTTTGTGTGTGTTTCTGTGTTTGTGTGCGTGTGTGTGTGTGTTTGTGTGTATGTGTGCGTGCGTGCGTGTGCACAACCTTACTTGTCAGTGTCAGTAAATTGAGCTGTTTTGTGAGCCATTTGTTTTGTTTGCCTTCTAAGTTCATTAAAATGTTGCATTATGCCAATTAAACGTCTGTATTCCTAGATATTAATAAATGACTTACCGAATTCAATAAATGCACTTATTTTAATGATAATTTACATGTTTTTAACTTCACCTTCACCATCACCTTATGCACACATGGCTTTCAATACCTTTTATTATTGTTTCAAAAATAGTTCCAACTGTCAAAAACAGACATATGCCAACTTATCACATACACTGAAGGCAGCTCCAAAAAAGGGTTTTGTTAAGTCACTTCCGTGACTGTTGTGCAGCGTGACGGTGAACGTCTCTCAGAGCGCTGAACTTGAGTGTTTATATCTCGGGAGTATCCCAGGAATTGTTGCCACAATATTTCATACGGCCGGATCTATTTAAAGCTACGCGAGGAGCCTGGAAGCTTCGCAGACCATACTTGCCCGAAGCGACACCCCTGGAACGCGCCCGGGCCTCGGTTTCCGGGGTAACCGGGTCACTCTGAACCCACGTCCCGCCAGCTACCGTAACCCAATCAGCTTCTCGAAAGGGTGGTTTACACGTCGTTGGGCTACCGTTTCACCACAGGTGGAAAACCGAGGTTCAGAGAGTAGACGTCCTCCCCAGGATTTTGCTCATTAGCACAATTCTTCAGCCAGGATGTAGTACTAATCAGTGAAATGAGCCGGCTGAGTTAATGGGTGGAAGAAACACATGGCTGAACCTTTACTTTCTGACCCCTGGACTTTCCACTTCTGCATTTCACACCCAGTCCAATTCTATGTATTAGTTGATCAGCTGTAATTTATTTTACTTTATCAATTTGTGGCATTTTAACAGTATAATTTAATCTTATACGAAAAGGGTGCTGGTTTTGGTTTTAGCTCAGCACTACACAACCTGTTTAAAGTAATTAACTAATCAGACCTTGATCAGTAGAATCAAGTGCCTTAGTGCTGCATGGGCTAGCACAGAAACCTGGACCGAACCGGCCCTTTTCGGATTAAGTTGGACAGCAATATGTTCAGCGCTTTAAAATAAAGTTTTCAAAAATAATGATGTACGTCTACAATACATGACATGCTAAAGGGGAATTACATTTTTGAAATGTGGGATATTGATTGATCAGAGGGTGGAAAACGGACATGGTTGTGTATGCAAATATGTCATCATTGTTCATACAACATGCAGGTGGTGTGTGTAAAATATTAGAAGTGATAAAAATATAAAGATACAAGTCAAACACTTCGGTGTACAGGCTGTCTATGGAAGTATAAATGTCACCGTCAATCTGCAGTTAATGCATGGGCCATATAGTAATACAGGCAGTACTTATGTAATTGTGCGATACAGTATATTACTTCATCCACCCGTACGATTGCGTTTACGAAAAAAAATCGTTTAGCTAGGCTACCCTAGACATTTAAAATATATAGCGTTTAATATACTAATATATTTTATGCCTACATTTCTACCTTTGAACGGTAGCCATACAGGGCTTCTTACTGTGTTTTTTCATTCTCATTACGATGCACATTGTCTCCTCTTAGTGTCTGTCAGTATAATCTCTATCCTACGAATGCTGACTGTGTTGTTTCCAGGCATTGCGCGTCACACCGTTCAAACTCCATTATATCCTTCCTTAATACCTCGATAAAACCCCATAGCGTTCAGCGGCAGGGGGGCGGCGCGCACGGCTAGCGGTCTTGGGCGAAGCCGTGCATGCAAAAACGACCTAACTGTCAATAGCCCAATGGACCTGTAGCCTAATACAATTCGTTAAATGACAAAATCGTCTGAGGTGCCCAGAGAGACCAGCGGACACGAGAATTGCAGTGTGCTTTTGAGCAGTCTATGCAGTTTTAGCGCATTAGCGAAAGAATGGCCTGTAATGCGCTCCGCAGCAGTGGTTCCCGGCTTCGGTCGTGGGACCCGTGATATGCTGCTTTTCGTTCCATCCTCAATTACAATCCCAGAATTTTAACAAGCTGTTAATTTTTTATTAATTGGTTGCTTTTCATTTTTATAGGGATCATTTACCCTCTTAGGGACATTGTGTCAGAAATAGCTATGCACGCCCCCCACGAAGAATAAAAGTCACATGTTCATATTGTGCTTATCGTGGTACTGAAAATTATTACATAAAAATGGTAACACAATTTGTAAAAAAAAAAAAAAAAAGTAATCATTAGTAGACAGCAAAAAATTCAAAGACAACGCAAATGACAATGAGCCAAACTTACATTGTGTCAAGTTTGAGGGGGGAAAAATATGAAAAACTAAAACACAAGTGTTCAGCAACCTAATTAGGATCCTGCTGATTCACCTCAGCGTTTAAGTTAATAAGTTACAAATACAGACATCTTTTTACGTAATTGTTTGTAATATAGTACAATAAGCACAATTTAAACTTTCTATTCTTCAGGCCATGCGCAGCTATTTCAGAAATAACGAGGCTTAAAAGGGTAATCCCTCTAAACATGAAAAGCGCCTAAAAAGAAAATGGAACAGCTTGTTAAAATTCTGGGATTGGTTGGAACAAAAACCAGCAAACACCTGATCCCCCGGGACCGAGGTTGGGAACCACTGCTCTAGTCTTCAGTAACCCTGCTGGCTAATCGTTCTGCTCCACAGCACAGCACAATGCACTTCAATAACGATTGACCGCTGTACTGCATTATCTTATACAGCTCATTCTTCACTCTCGTGCTAAGAAGGATGGTTTCATCACATGGTAGGGTAGGCAACAGCCGACCAGTCAACGAGGCCTATCGCGGTTTATCACACCCCCCGTTCATTTCCAGAGGTGGAAAGTCCAGGGGTCCGTAAGTGAAAGTCCTACAATGTGTTTCTTCCATGACTTCAGTCAGTCTGTTTAACTAATAAGCTCTACCTCCAGGCTGAAGAATTGTGATAATTAGCAAATTCAGGTGATCGGAACAAAATACTGGGGAGTATTTTTCTTCTATGAACCAGGATTCACGCGCACGCGTGAACACCCAAACACGCACAAACTGGCTCATCACATGTACGACCAGTTGGCAAGTCATATGTTAGCAAGTGGCTCCACTACTGCACAGACAGGTGATTTAGGACGATAAACCGGTTGGAAAGTTGAAGGCTGCGATACTGGCCCCTCGAGCTACTTGCAACAAAATGATATGCTCGAGTAAACTAGCAGAAAGCAAATATGCTTATCCTTGTACAAACAAAGGAAGTTGGAGTTGATTTTTCACCTTTCTTTTGAAACGCATAGGCCTACGTGACTTAGCCTAATTGTAGGTCACTAAAGGTGAAAAACTGATCCATTCAAGAGACTTTTAAAAAAGGACAACAACCACTACAATGCCGCTTATTTCGTTTATTTAGCCTGTTGGGTACGAATCATATAGTGTTACGAACAGTAGCCTATCATAGCTATACAAAATGTCAAACGTTAATTAGCGTGAGAAAGTTTACGACTAGTTTAGCAACAGCCTAAACGCTTATCCTAAGACTTCACAAAGAAACAGCCCGTTGGTGTTTGTTCGGGGAGGATAGCATATTGACTAACGAAATATTTGTAAACATAAACATTCAGAGTGATTTTTTTTTGCAGCAGGAACAGTTTTGGAATAGCATTTTGCTGAAGTTCACTTGGGAATCGCGACTTTTTACTGTGATGGCTGGACGGGTTTTCCATGTTGTGTAGCCTGTGTTGTTATTTGTGGAGGAAGTGAGTTGGCCACCTGCGTTAAATAGAATTCGAAGGTAGCTTACGAACTGATGCAGCAAAATTAATCGCTGGAAATCTACATTCTCTTGTGATAGTATCGATTCACTTTACTCTTTTTGGGCTACGATTACCTAAACACACGCTATAGCTACTGCACAGTGCACATTACACCAGGATAATATTGCAGTAGGCTAATCGTGCATAGTGTGAGCACTCTACTGGACATGCACGGCATAGCGCAGATTTAGCACGCTATCAGCCTACTTGCTGTTGTATTGCGGTGGAGACTCGAGACGATATCTTCCTGTTCACCTTCGAATTCGATCCGAAACGATCTTTAAGACCGAGGAATGAGGAAGAAAGATGAGGAAAAATGAGATGTTTTATGACTGCCTCCCTATTTTCACAAATTGAGGGCCAACGCGGACTACCGGAAATAAATCTCTCATTGGGATAGACTGAAATTTCCGCCGGTTGGCTGAACGCTATCACCCGGCACATATTTCTTAATTCACCAGTGCACTGTAATGCGGTAAATATGACATGCAGTCATATTTCTAACGGTGCGCTGTAACTCGCCTAACACAACAGACAAGACTACTTTGTGACGAAGAGGCTAATTCCTCCAAATAAACCCGTGGATTGGGGCTGTTGCTGTTACTACGGGCAATGTAACGGATAGGGGGATAAATATTAATTTCAAGGACCTTTCCTTCTCACGCGGTGTAGATTCTCGGTAATGCTGGCCTGATTACCTAAACCTCGCACTCGCAGCAGAGGCAGACGTGGACGAAAGAGGATCAGATATTTTCATTCTAGACTCCTCCATGATTTCATAGCCTGCGGGTTTTGCTTCGACTGGGCTCCAAGGGACTGAAGGAAGAGGAGCCGGCTTGTTCGCTCAGTGGGTGATCTGTTGTGGAAACGGACTTCTAGCCTACATCCACAAACTTCGCAGTTCCCTCGCCCGTATACCTCGGTGTTACTGCGGATAAAGGCGGTGCCACCGCGGGTTGACCGGAATGTGACAGTTCTCATTCATATGTAGGACTACAGCGGTGCTCGCGGAATTCAGTTATATTAAAAAGAATTTTCAAAAACTTACACATTCACATGGGCGATACCAGGACACGGTCCTGTCTTGGTTGGAGCCGGGCTTTCTGTCAAGACAACGGTGCCGCTGACCCTGAGCGGGAGAAACGATGGGCCGAATTGTTCGAGCAAATAGATTTAAATAAGGACGGGCGGATCGACGTCAACGAGCTGCGGACCGGATTGGCGGCTCGGGGTTTCCTTCGGAGCAATGTGGAGGAGGTAAGACGGTCTATGGAATAAAGGCGTGAAAATTTGTAGCTAACAATTTCCCCCGTCACCGGCACTGTCATCGGACAGCGATTGACCTGGTGTCACGTAGCCTAGTATCACCCTGCTTCATGTGTAAATTTCCATGTGTGGTGTGATGTGAAGTGAAAGCGTGTGTTGACACTTGTCCCGAGGCACCACTGCGTCAGCTGCGCAGTTGTCGGAGATTCTGGGCTATGAGAGGGAACTAACAGTTGTGTTGATCCCAGTCAAGACAATACAAGTTCCCAAAGTAATAACAGTCCAATAAAAAGTACCGATAGTCAAATTGAGGCCACTTGGAATGCCAAAGGGAGTGTTCATTTTCTCCCGTAAATAGCCTAAGAAGCCCATTTCTAGAGCTGTAGATGTGCTCGCGGTGTGTTCTCAAGCGAAAGAACGCCGCTCTATTTTTGATACTCTAGTGAGATCATCTCCTCAGTTAGAATCAGCGTGTGGGTTTTATTCCGTCTCTGATTAAGAAGTTGACTGGAAATGTGCCCTTGCAATTTATCTAGAAAGAAGGCAGATAGTTCCTCTTAAATAATGTTTCACAATTGGTACTGCAATGACTGGACTACTTCGCAAAAAACCAAACTGGTAAACGATGGTCTTCTTTGGTTGACCCTGGTGTTAATTTACAGAAACCTTGAAATAGTGAGGTGAATATTTCAGTTTTCTGATGTCTAATGCTGTAGCACAACCCCTTTATTCAAAATATTGTGCTCATTCCCTGGGGACCTGGCGAAGCCATGACATTTCTTTGGGCTGTGGGCTTGCAGTGGAGCTGTTAACTTAATATGGCAGGTCATTCGTGGGGTAAAATGGCTATGCCATTGCATTCACAGGGTCATAAATGTGGACTATTTTAGCTGGTTACCATCTCCAAAGAACACACGTGTTTCTGTCAACAGTTGAACCCTGAGTGTGTGTATCAGAGAGATATTCCCACGTCAGGAGTGAGCTTTGAGTCAGTTAAGGGAGGTTCTGCTCAGAATGAACTTTGGTGATAAAGAAGTTCAATGGTAATGATAAGAAGCAGTAGAATGGAGGAACTTATGTGCTGATAAGGAGTTGATATTTTTGCTGTGGTGGTAGTTCTCTGTGGTACCTTAATAATGTGGATGCATCGCACTAATGAATAAGGGTTTCATGACCAGCGGAGAATGCACACCATCTCTATTAAGGGTAAAACAGCACTGAACCATTATTGGTCTCCGTGATCATGGTATCCTGCTGGAAAAAGGAGTGCGTATGTGTATGTGCTGCTCTTAACACCCAAACACACTTTCACAGGTGACTGCTGCAATGTCAGTCTTTTACTCTGATATCTGAAGCATCAGGATTATGTTGTAATTTGATGTAATCCTTTCATCAATAGCATCTGTTGCGGTAAACTGTTATCGTTCAGCATGTGTCTGTTGTTAACACAAGCGCTGTACGTGGCGTGGATTCACCACCTGAGCTGTACATCTCAAAACCTAGACTGGACTAAATTGTCATAATCAAAAATGATGTTGCCCCACTTATAAAAAAAGATATTGATTTTCAGATATCTATCGCTTTTTTAAAATAGGGCACTCAAACATGAAGTACTAACTTTGAAAAGATGGAGAATGGAGTGCAGTGCAGTTTATTTTCTTAAGCAGAACATTCTCATTTTGTACTGTGGTGCACAGCTGCAAAGTCTATGGTGTTGAACGACATTAAATAACAGAATCATTGAAGGCCATACGTTACTAGGCCGTTCTTGTCATTCTGGAAAGAAATGGAAAGAAAATGTATTGGCTAAGTGCTAGCATAATCCTGTCATTGTTTGCTGTGGAAAATATGTTTTTTTCCTCACTGCTACAAATTTAGCTTTGGTTGTTTGTTATCAAGATGTGGGCAAAAACTGTCCAAGATATAAAACTTAAATACTCTCATGTTTAAAAAAAAAGCCGGCGGAAGTTAGTTTATGAATAATTACATGGAAGGATTGTGTGACAATGAGAATTATATTCTACCGCAAGGCTGCAAGTGGAAAACACAGCTATGGCACTGACGGCTGAGAGAGCGGTCAGTCTTATTTATTCCTCTGCTTGCCCACGTTGCTTTTTTGCAAGCAAATGCATTGATTAACTGGCCTATTTAATCACTTTAATGGAGCCTATTTTGTTACGGCAGTGCTGAGCTGGGCTGCAATGTAGCACGTTGAGCCAAAGCACTTCTGAAATCGAAGCCTGACTGTGCCAGTGCTGACTGTGATTGGCTGCTGCAGCAAGGGCAGAGGCTGGCCCGGGCACGTAGAGGCTTCACCACCTGTGTGATTCGTGCAGTTCTCCAGAACGGTGACTGCACAGCACAGTGCAGCGAGATGTTGCAAATTGCCCGGGGGGAGGGGTCAGGATTGGGCAAGACTGCATGCTGGTGGTTTGTCTTTCATTGTGGCCACGCCCATGAAGAACGTGGAACTGGGACGGTGGTCGATATCACTGACTGTTAAATTATTCGTATTAAGGAAGCTGAGCTGGCTCTCCAAATGGAGGTTTTGTTTCAAAGTTTTTTTTTTCAGGAAATAAAGTCCAGTGCACATGTTTTGTTTTGTCGCAGGCAGCAGCTGTCTTTGGTAATACTCAGTACTCACAACTGGAAACTCTTTCACAAACTTCTTAAGCCACCAGATGAAGCGTGAGGTCATAAGGAAGTTGAACCTTGCTGAAGAAGGACATGGTGTATTCAGAGTAGTTTATAATTGCTAATTATTAACTGTATACAATGGCAGATCAAAGAAAATTCCCAGTATGTCTGTTGTAAAGTTTTCAATGCTTTGAACTGCTTGCAGGTCCTGTAGTAGAGGCAGAAACCCATGAGATGTTCATGTTCAGGCTTGACAGTGCTGGATACTCTCTAGCTGTAGGTAAATGATGAGCTCATATTTTTATGGATTTATATAATTTTTTGCCTTTATCAAAAGTTCTTATCCAGAGTGACTTATACAGGTTACCTTTTTGCATGCAGTCATTGATACAGCTGGATATCAGTCTTGTTTTTAATTTATAACAACATTACAGTGCACTGTCACCCACGAACAGGAAATGTTATTTATTTTCTGATTATTTCAGTAAAATTTAGAATTCTATTGAACTATTAAACTCTGTTAAACGCTTTTTTTCCTGGGAGTGGGAGACCTTCATAACAAAAAACAAAAGTCTAGCCTTTTGGAAGCAGCAGTTTTAATGAATGTGGCTTTACTACATCACTCAAACTTTCCCCCAGCGCTGTCTTCTCCAAACTCTTCCTCAGTAACAGAAGCAGGTGTACTGGTGTCAGAATGCAGGCCATAAGGGCGGTAACAGGGGCCATTGCCTGCGATCAGCCCTGGGAGCTGTGGCCGTGCACGCCCCGCTGTGCTTCCTGACTCGAACCCGTGACCTCATCTGTCACTTCCTACCTGGAATAGGAGAAGGAGAAGAGAGCGTTCCCTGTAGTATGTGTGTGCATGCCGGGACATCTCTAGAATTTATTTTCTCAGGGAAAGAACTGTGGGAAATGAGCCACGTGCACATGCACATGCACGTGCACACACACACACACATGCACATGCACACACCTGTATGGGCCTGTGTGACCTGCTAGTGGCTGGGAAAGCTCATACCCCTTTTAGCTCCACCCCTGTGTGCATGTGCACGTGTGGGTACTCTGTTACTACTGTTTACTGCATCTGACGCCAGCTTCTGATAAGGCTTCTATTGCACATGATCAGGGTTCATTCAGTAATGGTGTGAAGCAGCCAAACAGGGGGTCTCAAACTCCAGTCCTGGTGAGCTGCAGTCACTGCTGGTTTTTGTGGTTTCCATTTAGATCAGCAGCTAATGTAGGCCTTGGAAGGAAGGATTTAAATTATGCACTTTGCCAAAGTGCAGGAATACATTAAAATACCAGCAGACACTAAGGATTTGAGTTTGAGATCCCTGCTGTGAATGGAGTTTCACCACTAAAATGCGAGGAGAACTTTGTTGCACTCTGATAGAAAGCGTTGATGTTGTTTATGTTGTGTATTTCTCTTTGTGTGTTTATTAGCAAGAAATGTTTCTTCTTTTGAAATGTTTGTTTCATACATTCGGTTTTATCAATTGCTTTTTGGTTTGTTAAAAGGGTAACTTTTTCAGCTGGCTAAGATTTTTTAATGTTTACATGCGCTTTCAGTGTGCAATCTTTAACCCATTAAAAAGAAAGGAACCTGAAATTCAAAGATTTTTTTTAGAAAAGGCACTTCTTCCATACCTCAGTTAGCATACATCACTGTGCTCACTGAAGTTTTTTTAAAATTGATTTCTGCATGCAATTAAGTGCAGTTGATTAAATGATAGGGCAGTTTTCACAGGACCTGCATGAGGTGCTTCTGCCATATTTTACTCTGCAACATATTTCCACTGCAACCCTGGGACATCCAAACAGGAGTCTTTTGGCTGGCAGTATTACTTCAGACAAAATTATGTGCTGTCTCTGCACAGTCTACTTAACCTTACTGAAAAAAGCCTTGGCAGTCTCTCCCTCTGTAGATGGAGTGAATGAGGCCAGTGGAGGATTACTTTCACCAAATGAGTGGAGCTGCATGTCTGTCTGTATGTCTGTCTGTCTGTATGTGTGAGTAAGGGTGAGAGTGAGTCTGCATATTTTCCTGACCTGGCTCTGCTGGTCTGGAGCTGTTTTTTTCTTTTTGTAAGAAATGCTGGCCTCCTCTTTCTGCGTCTCCCTTTTTCCTAATCGTGTGGCACCCCTCCTCTCTCCCCCTCTCCCTCTCTCTGTCTGCCCTGCCCAGCAGATAGTGCAGGCAGGAGACACCAACAAGGATGGCCAGCTGGACTTTGAAGAGTTCACTGAATACCTGCGGGCCCATGAGAAGGCACTGCAGCTCATGTTCCGCATTCTGGACCACAACAACGATGGTCTGTGTCCACTGGGTACACTCACAGCACAGTGCACTCACAAAGCTCTGTGTTCACTGGATATGCTCACAGCACAGTGCACTCACAATGCTCTGTGTTCACTGGATATACTCACAGCACAGTGCACTCACAAAGCTCTTCATTCACTGGCCAGAATATTTTGTCTATCTTAATTACAAATGCAGAATACCTCAAGCACATGGTATCCCACTTTGATTTTACATTATATTTGGGTTGAATTATGCAATTAACAACTTTGATGGAGGGCCAGGCTTCTCCACTTGCCATCATGGATTTTAGAACTACAATTCTTCAGTTCATTCTCCAGTCAGAACACATCTCCCCAGGTGCCCTACTGTGTACCTATTTAGCAGATTGGGGCAAAGACATTTGAAATATTTTCGCTCTTTAAAATGATATACCTCTCCTGAAGGTCACTGAGAATTTTCGGTGTGCCACGTTGCTAACCAAAGCGTATTGTGGTAGGCAGAATTTTTCTGTGAATATTGATGATGAATGTTTCAACATGGGCAGTATGCTGCAGGGATTTTACTGGTGTCCAAAGGATTAAAATGTTTCAAATAAAGCATCTGACCCATGTGTGGTTATTGGTACTGGATTGCCTGATTTTGGGTGTAAGAATCCATCCCTGCATTGGCAGTGTTGTCCTGGTGTGCTGATACAAACATAGCTGTGGGGGTTGTGTTGCAGGTCACATAGATCTGGGGGAGATCCAGCGCTGTCTGCACAACCTGGGAGTGGATGTGTCTGTGGAGCAGGCTTCCATAATACTGCAGAGGTGCGTGTGTGTTTGTGCGTTTCATATCGTGTGTGTGTGCACGCGTGTGTGCGTGTGTCTGTGCGTGTTTGTGTGTTCGTCTGCCTGTTTTGTGTATACATGGTCATCTGTGATCTGTATATTGTTTGGGTAGTGTCTGTATTTGTTGTCATTCATTGTTTCTCCCGTCAGCATGGACAAGGACGGAACCATGACCATCGACTGGAACGAGTGGCGAGATCACTTCCTGTTCAACCCCATCCACAATGTGGAGGACATTGCCTACTTCTGGAAACATTCTCTGGTCAGTCTGTGCACCTGTAGACATTCCACTGTGGCTATGCATAGGTTACTTCACACCAGTGTGATTCCTACTTACTTAAGTTGCCTGTGGTGGTGTGGGGTTCGCTGAACTAGGTGTGCACACTTGCACTGCTCCAGTATCCTGGGACAAGAAACTTGGGCCTAATTAATATCTTAGCTTGAAGTGGATGAGATCATTCTTGATGTTTCCATCCTGAAGCTAAATCATCCTGGCAACAAGCCTGGGCACATTTTGGTTTCCCTTTTTAACAAGATTGCTTGAGTAGTTCAAGAACGGTTATTGTTGGACTACTCTTTAAACACAGATTTATTTAATCTCATGTTAGCACGACAAATGTATTTTAACGGCGTCGGTACATAATAACACATTATATGCAAAAATTGTATCTTAAAGTGCGTGACAGAGTAAAAATGCGAATCACAAATTGCTGTGTTATGCCGAATTATTTGCAAACGAATCGTGAAGGCGGAAAGCGGACCTCGACTTCAGGCAGATGGTAACCGCAGCTGGACTGACACTAGGGTTGCCAAGTCTCACGTATCTGGCATGACACGCTTGCAGCCTTAATCTCACACTCCCTTATGCAATCTCACGCGTCACGCAAGATCTATTTACAGATTAGGCCTACATGATAAACAAAAACCGTCCACTAATCCTTTAGATCGCTTAATAGACCGCCTCAACTTTCCTGCTACACTTATATCAGTCACATTGATCCCTGCTGTCTGCGCGACTTTGAGTAACCTATACGGGACGTTAATTGCTAATTCATGGTTTTATTGCAATTATTGACTTCATAATCGATTGTCAATAAATTCATTGAATTTTTTTTTAAAAGGTTGTCTTATTTTTTAAAACCTAAGGTCGCAAAAGATGTATACTTGTATACAAGCGTTTGCGCGTGCATGCGAAACGGTTTCAAATGGAAGATCTCACTGCAGCCAGTGTACACAAGTTGGAAGCCCTGTGATTCAAATTGACTGCACGAGAACAAAAGCTATTTGATAATTGTAGCCGATATATAAAAGGCTACGTCTGTTTTTACTCCATCCATATAATTTAATTTGTGACTATTAAATCAGCAAAAGCGACAGCAGATTTTTCCCCGTTCTAAGCTCTGCCTTCTTTATTTTGAAATTTGTCTTTTTGCGGTTTGCTATTCCACCGCCGGAACTCCATAACTCCGACATAACTTTAGTTGCAACTGGAACTCAATCGAACAGTGAGCGATAGCTTGATAGTCAGTGATTGTCTCTAGCTTCTTGCGAAACAATGGTGTCCGTGACGTCACAGATAAATGAAAACGCATGAAATTCCGTAGTGACGAAATAATTCCACAAGGGTATAAGTATATCCAGAAGTGTAGCAGTCCTCTGCAAGTTGAAACAGTTTTACTAAAGTTTGCCAAGTTCATGAGTAATTTATGAGCCGAATGAGTAGTGCTGCATGAAATGCCTGAGGAGGCGTTATTTGAACATTGTAAGGACAAGAAATTATTTCCATTATTCCTGCTTATAGAATAATTGCCTCTCCTTAATTCCCCTCTCGCTCTCTTCTTTCTTGTCCTCTCCCTTTCTCTCCCTCTCTCTGTGTTAGATGCTCGACATTGGTGAGCATCTGACTGTTCCAGACGAGTTTTCGGAGCGGGAGAGGAAGTCTGGGGTGGTGTGGAGGCAGCTCATGGCGGGGGCGATGGCGGGGGCCGTGTCACGTACAGGCACGGCCCCCCTGGATCGCCTCAAGGTCTTCTTACAGGTGAGGGCATCTTTGGCACAGGTGGACATTCACATTATGTTAATAGTGCAGAGGTGTCCAATACTGTTACTGTTACCAGTGCAGAGTTGTCAACCCGGCGTGCTGCATCGTTATTATCACAGTGTAATCGGTGTTGTGTTGTGTTTCCGGTGCAGTTATCACAGTGTTGGTGCTTCCGTGTCGCTGACGCGCATACTGGTGTAGACAGCGCAATGGGTGGAGTGTGATCAACCCTGTTAGCTTGTGGTCCTCTGTGCGCCCCTGTGCTGTGCCACAGGTTCACGGCTCCAGGACCCCCCGGGGTAACCTGTGGACCAGTTTGCGTGGGATGGTGCAGGAGGGCGGTGTTCGGTCCCTCTGGCGCGGGAACGGGATCAACGTTCTCAAAATCGCCCCGGAGTCCGCCATCAAGTTCATGGCCTACGAGCAGGTGAGCCCCGTCCGTCCGCCTGTCTGTCCGTCCGTCCGTCCGTTCGTCCGTCCCCGCTCCCCCTTGCTTCGCCCACCTGTGTTTTTTGTCTTTGCGTTACTACCGCCATACGCTCACCACACTTCCTCACATCCCAAAATCTTCCATGTCTGCCTGTACCCCCACACCCCCGTCTCCCCTCAAAGTGACTCGCTCCCTCACCTTGTCCTCCTCACTCCCCCCCCCCACTTCCCCTCTGTACCCCGTCCAGATTAAACGGCTGATGAGAGGGAACAACACGAACGCGTCCCTGCAAGTCCAGGAGCGGTTCATCGCGGGGTCGCTGGCCGGAGCCACGGCCCAGACCATAATCTACCCCATGGAGGTCAGAGTTCACGCCCGGGGTCAGCGATGTCCGCTCCGCGCGATGTCCTGTATGACGCCCAGCGCTGAGGCTTCAGCTACTGCCTCCTCTTTCTCTCCTCTCTTCCTTTCTCTGCCCGAATCTGTCTGTCCATTCACTGTTCCTACTCCGGTGTTACACTCAAAAGCTCAAAATGGCTGTCACAGTGGTGGTAATGATTGTGCACGTGATACTTATTATGGTGTCCAGGTGGTTTAGTCAGTGAGGGCACTCATTTTTTTGAGCATGTAAATATGCATGTTAGTGTACAGCAGTTCAACTTGTCACTGGCTAGAATTTGACAGATATTTAGATATTTAGTGGAAACAAATCTCATACAGTGCAGCTGGAGGTAGATCGGCGTCTGCTGGTCGAGCCGGTCTTGCCACGGCCTGGTAAAATCTCTGGCTTGCTGTTTGGACCCAGGTTCTGAAGACTCGGCTCACCCTGCGCAAGACGGGACAGTACTCTGGGATGGGCGACTGCGCCAAGAAGATCCTGTTGAACGAGGGCGTGCTGGCATTTTACAGAGGCTACATACCCAACACCCTGGGCATCATCCCCTACGCTGGCATCGACCTTGCCGTCTATGAGGTACGTGCGTGTTTGTGTGTATTTAAGAGTTCTAATATGCCGCTTTGACCCTGTATTTTGACCCTTAATGGGTTGTCTGTTTTTCCTGTTCTACTTCTGAAGTCCCAGGTTCTGAGTATATGTTTTTCATTCAGTGTATGTCTAAAGAATTCCCTCTAGCACATCCTTGTGAAAATTGTGGGAAAATTTTGCTTGAGGGTGTCAGTGTGCTCTGCAGCAGTTCTGTAGATGGCTGTAATTACCAGGTTTGCTTTCTCTTTCTCATCTTGCACATCTAGTATCTTCCTGACCCCTCTACAAAAACAGACTATTATTAACTGTCTGCAGAGCCCTGCTTGCTGTCCATTTGATTATCCCACAGGAGTGAACAGGTTTTTCTGTATCCTAATTTTAAAATGTTTCTCTTTATTCTCTCTTCCCCCTCCCCCTTTCTCTCTCTGTTTATCTGTCTCTCCCTTTCTGTCTCTTGCTATTTCCCTCTCTCCCTCTCTCTCTCCCTTCGCCTCCCTCCTCTTCCCTCTCTCTCTCTATCTCTCCCCCCTCCCCCCTCTGCCTCTCTATCTCTCCCCCCTCCTTCCCTCTCTCTCTCTCCCTCTCTCTCAGACCCTGAAGAACGCCTGGCTGCAGCGGTACTCCGCGGGCTCACCGGACCCGGGGGTTCTGGTGCTGCTGGGCTGTGGTACCGTGTCCAGCACCTGCGGCCAGCTGGCCAGCTACCCGCTCGCTCTGGTCAGGACCCGCATGCAAGCCCAAGGTGAGAGAGCACAGGGTGTATGGGAAATGAGTCACCTCAGGGAGGGAGAGAGGGATGGAGGAGGAGGAGAGCTGGAGAGAGGGAGAGGGAGGGGGAAGGAAGTAGGGAAAGAGATGGAGAGGGGGTGAGAGAGAAACAGAGAAAAGGGACAGAGAAGATCAAGAGAGTGAGACGGAAAGATAATGTGGGAAGGATGGAGGGAGGTAGAGAGCAGGTGAGAGGGAGAGAGAGAGGGTAAGAGAGAGAGAAGGTGGGAGGGAGAGAGAGCGTGGGAGGGTGGAAGGGAGAATGAGAATGAGAGACGGAGGGAAAGGAGGGAATGAGAGGTGGAGAGTGTGGAAGAGAGGGCTTGAGAGAGTGAGGGGGAAGCGTGTGTGTGGAACGCCGTGCCGGCGGTGACCTTTGACCTCCTCCGCAGCCTCGGTGGACGGCGCCCCCAAGCTCTCCATGCTGGGCCAGTTCAAGCACATCGTCTCCCAGGAGGGCGTCCCGGGGCTGTACCGCGGCATCGCCCCCAACTTCCTAAAGGTCATCCCCGCGGTCAGCATCTCCTACGTGGTGTACGAGCACATGAAGAAGGCCCTCGGCGTGGGCTCTTAGAGGGAGGAGCCAGGGAGGAGGAGGAGGAGGAGTGGTGGAGGCAGTGATCGTGGGTGTGGGGTCGGGGTGGAGGAGCCCCCGTGGATGGCTGGGTGTCAACGGAAAAGTCCCCAGTGGGACGGGACACAGGAGAGGGGGGTGGGGGTTACACTTGCCCCATCCCTGAGTACCCTGACTCACGCGCAGACTGGTCCAGCAGCGTACCCGTAGAGAACGGGAAGAGTTTTCTGAGATGTGATCCAAGGATCCAAGTGCTGCTGGGTCTTTTCCATGGTAGTTTCTTACTGTTTTTGTACCAGGCAGAAACAGAACGCAAGTGGGCCAGTCTTAAGCGACACTTCTCGTGTTCCCGGCCGTTACGCCTGCACCTCAGGAACAGGTAACATTCTCTTCTCTAGAACTCCCTCCTTCAGTGACATCGTCGTATAGCAGAGGAATTAAAGAACAGAAAGTTTATAACTGCAGACTGGCAAAGTGCTGAAAACTACCCCTGCTTCTGTGTGCACTAACAGACTTTGAGCCCGAAAGAAATGTGAATGTGAATATTCAGACTACTGTGTGCAACATGGTGGATTATTATCCTGTAGGGGGAAAACCTGAAACCAAAGCATCCCTTCATGATAAATCATGATGTGTTGAAATATGAAGCCAAAAAAAAAAAGAAATATATTTTGGTTTGTAGAAATAGGTGTCATATCAAAAATGATATAAAACCACTTTCGTTGAAATATGTACTTGTGCAGTTTTCATTTTAAAATGAATCATTTCAATATCCTTGAAACTGCAGGTACTGTATGAAGCTTGAAAAACTTTATACGTACCTCAATATATGCTGCACATCTTTTTACACTTTTGAAATTTCCCCCATTTTGTGATTTGAAACGGGACTCGTTTACATCTGGAGTGGATATAAGAGGGACTGTACACAACACCAGTTTGCTGAACCAAGCTTGCTGATGGATTTGCACTTTTGAATGTGCTAGTTCCTCCTAAGTGGTAATGACTGAAAGTGCACTGCGTGATGCTGCATTATTATGTTTAGCAGACACTGCAATCTGCCATTTCATAGGACTCTTAATGTTTATGTCAGAAAATTGTTTTCTTTTTTGTCGCCGACACAACAAAGTGGGAAAACTTTACAATAGGTCCTGTTGTGCCTGTTAGTGGCTGTATAAACACCAGTTACCCAGACAACAACACATCAGGAGGATTCTGAACGTCTGGCTGACTTGGCAGCTGTGCGTGGCTTTTGTGCGCTTTTGTCGGTGTGCGATGCGAGGGATGATTTCTTGAAGGAGCCGCACGTCCTCCAGCTTCTCCCTCCAGGTTGCGCGCCAGTGACAGGGCGCTTCCCGACCTTGTCCGTCGACTGGGGCCTCCCGCCTGGGAGTATCCCAGCTCTGTCAGCCCAGGAGGGACGAACACGCGACCGTATCGTGCATTCCAAATTTCTCGACAGGCCCAGGTGCCATGGTTTTGGGAACGGAGCCCAGAACCACAGGGCTTGAGGTCTGGATCCCAAATCCAGGCGCTTTGCATCTTATCCCTGAGCAAAGCCACCAACGCTTTCCTGAATTGCTTCAGCACATGCCCAGCTGTGTCTGTGATTGAATGAAGTGCGTGTAGAGGCTGTAAACCCCCCCCGGGTATGGAAGCGCATGCCTGGGAATAAGATTTTTTGCCCTGTGTGTTTGGAGCTCGACTTCAGCACCCCAGCTCACGAACTCGAGAGGCCTCCTTCTGGCTCTGGGAAACAAGCGAACGACAGACTGATCACCGTGCAAACGTCGCGGGACCGCGTGTCGCGTTGGTCGCCGATTTTTTTTAAAGCCTGTACGGTTTCGCAGTCGCTGTTGTTGAACCGACCCTGAAGTGTGCACGCCCACTGTAAAGCTGTTCCCCGGCGTGGGAGGGCTGTTCCCCGGCGTGGGAGGGCTGTTCCTCTCTGTGTTCAGGACAGCGCTGACGGTAACTCTGGTTCTCTGTACTAGTTCACTTGTGTAGGGGGCAGCAGAGCTGACTGCAAACTGCGATTCCAAACATCACCGCGATCGCAAAAGTACTGTAAGGTTCACTAAAGCCATTCAGTTCGCACATCTCCCTTTGCAACAAAAATATATATTTTTCTCCAAATACGGACATCCACTTTTGCAAAAAAATTACACATCAAGATTGACAACATATTGGATGGCAGTCCTGATAATGTTTTAAGCCATTACCTACACACATCAGCGATATCAGGACATGTCTCAAGCTTATTGCTGAAATATGAAATTGTTGCTTGGAATGCACAATATAATGTGAGTTGTACTGAGAAATATGTTGAATAATATATCGAGACGTGTTGGTAAATATGCCACTGATTGCCACTTGTGGCCTCATTGGGATGCATCTGAATATAATAGAATGTATTAAGCAAAAATGAGAGTATATCGCTATTTATGGAAAAGAGACATGGATGGAGAGGGAGGGGAATGTGGGGGGAAAAAGATAAATGATGAGAAGAGGGAGGAAGAGAGGGGTGGGTGAGTGGCAGTTAAAGATAGATGCAGTAAGGGCTTGTGGCCGGATGGAGGGTAGAGGGTGACCTGAATGGGGTTCGGAGATAAAATTATCCACCTTCCTGGATCCTGATCTCTTTTTTACACCAATGGAACTGCTGTACTTTGAGCATGTATGTGAATGTCTGTGCTGACTGAATGTAGTATTTTACACTGGTCTAGAATTATCTATATTATATTATCAAGACTTCGAATGCTTGCTTTTAGAAACATGGTTGTAAATCTTTATTCTCTGGTGAATGGGGCATGCCAGCAGAATGCATGGGGGTGGGGGGTGGGGGGTTTTGCCTAAGATAATTTATATTTTTGAAGATTAGTATCTATTACCAGCATGACAAGTGCATGTTTCAATAAAGAGACAATATTATAGTCTTGCTTTTTAACTGCTTAGACTGCCAGGATTGTCTTGGATATGTATGACTGGCATGTTGTACCTGTTTTTGGGGGAACTCTCTCTCTCCAGGTGGCAGGATTGGTTCCTGCTCCATTCTTTAGTCAGGTCAGGTGGTGGGCACCACGTTTCACTGTGAACCGCCATTTGTGTACTGGGAATTGGGGGGGGGGGCGTAGCGGATAAAAAAAAGACATCATCTATTTAATATGTTAATATTTTAACAAATATTAAATGGATTATCGAGTTATACCCCACAAACACTGGTGTGCTCAAAAGTTAGTTCAGATGTCTTTTTTATTAGGCAGTTCCTTAACTCTGGGGGGTTAAATAAGGGCTTTTTGGGGCAAAACTGTTTTTCTTTAATGGAAATATTTTGTTACCAACGCATGGAGGTTGAGTGCTCTGAAAAAAAACTTATTTTTAATGAATTTCTTCCCTTTTTCCTGACAATTTGTACTGCCCAGTCATACTCGCACTGCAACCTATGCTGTCATTTCGAGAGGGCATACAGTCTTCTCCAAGGCACGTGATGTCACAACCATTTCTTTTCGCATCGCAGCCAACGAGTCAGGCTCACACAGACATGAGCACCAATTATGCAACTTCCTGCAGCGCCGCCAGTCACAGTTGGAACTGACAGCGTCTAGATTCAGTACCAGACAGTGGGGCCCATTCATGTACTGCAGTAGCCCTTATTCTTATCCAGAGCAGTTATACACCTGGTTAAGGACCCAGATTAGCAGAATCAGGTGTGTTAGCTGCCTGGTCGGAACAAAAGCCTGCATCCACACACCGGCCCTTTCTGGATGTATTGAGGCCTTAAAGGAGTACCATGGTGATTTTCACACTTTCTCGGTTTTATGTGCTATTTGCACAAGAGGCATTGAAGAAACACAGTAAGCAAAGTATTAAATATGTCCGTTCTGTATTTTTGGAGAAATATGCGTTTTAAATTCATCGTCCTATTTTCAACCGGTTGAGAAAGTTGTCATTTTTCTACGTCACGAATACAGTAACCACTCCCATTTCCACGCCCCATAAA
This sequence comes from Anguilla anguilla, assembly GCF_013347855.1. NCBI lineage: Eukaryota > Metazoa > Chordata > Actinopteri > Anguilliformes > Anguillidae > Anguilla > Anguilla anguilla. The sequence continues at coordinate 21,849,579 of NC_049217.1, forward strand.
GAAATCTGACAGGACACACCGTCCTGCTGTTCAGACAATGCAAATATTTGACTAACGTTAGGTTCACTTAAATTAGAGTGCCTTTAGATTATTTCTGGTTATATTCATTTAGCTAGCTAGCTAACGTTAGCTAGCTAGGAGGTTTGCTTTCATAAGGCAATGTTATCGATAACGTTAGCTTGCTAGTTTGCTTTTATGAGGACGTTATAGTTGTGCTTTTATCTTAACTTGGCTAGCTAGATAGCAAAAATTATAATTGGATATAAGTCAACGTCCTTACCTTAGCTATCTATCGATACTTGATATACTACTAAGCTAGCTAGCTTGTGAAAATTCAGTCTCCCAAAGAGAGCGTATCATGGGGGAAGCTATAGTAACGGGGCACGGTCTGTCAATCATAGCTAACTGACAGTTCTCATTACCACGCCCAGACGGTTCGGGTGAATTTTTATAGTGGGAAATTTAGGCTTAGAAAAATACGTTTTAAAGTACATTGAAATGACTGAAGAATAAAAAAATTATGCACATTTGTTTTGTTGTTGCCTGAAGACAACTGGGAAGTGTCACGTTCAACCACCATGGTACTCCTTTAATAGGATGAGCCACCTAGCCGTCTCCTCTGCTGAACAAATTTTGCATCTCTCCATCGCAATGTAATCTTAACATTTTTTAAAGTACTTTCCCTTAATGGTTATGATAATTACGATGCACAGGTTAGTCATCCAATTCACTGGCATTTTTTAAAGATATCTAATTTGTCACATTACTGTAACACACACACTCACAAAAAAGGCAGTCATGCAACAAGCCTGCCTGTCTGTGGCTTAAATAAGCGTGGAGCATATACTTCCCACCCCTGCCGAAGGAAATGAAACAGTCCGGGTTCCTGTCCAAGACGCTTCACTCTACCAGCATATTTTTGGGCAAAGCAGCAGCTAATTCTTCTCTCCAAATATACTTTGGTAGGAACTTAACTAATTGTCTGTGGTGTTAGACTTAGTGAGCTGTTTAGCAACAAACTTGTCCATTCTGATTAGCAAGCCTAACACCTTCCCATTCAAATGTAAATCTGGAATGTTTTTGTGTTTTTGCACAACCCCCACCTAACTTATGGTTTACTATATTTTGCTTTATATTCAGGCACTGTATCTGATGATAATGAGAGCGAGGATTGTAATTTTGGTGTGGTTCCAGTGCCTCTGTTAGCTTAGTTCAACACAACAACATGCAATGGAGAACTGGCGAATTACTGCTAACCGCATTGAAAATGTTTTGCTGTACTAAATTGGTCCCAGCATTGTGTGGCAGACCCCACAGATGGCTTGTGGGAGGGGTTGAGGTGGGTCACAAAATGACTCACAAAAAAAGAAAAAGAAATGCTGAATATGATACACTTTCCACTAAATGGCACCCATTTCATGCACTGCACTGGTTATGGTGTACGTGTGGTTATTATAAAGTGAATAGACAATGTCCATGTTTGAACATGTCATTTTTAAAAAAGGGGTGGGGTCACAGACATGATATACATTCCACAAAGTGGATTCAGTGGGGTCAGACTGTTTTGGGAACCCTTGCTGCAGTGTATGCAGGGTTTGCACACCAGCTCAGTGTACTACTGTGCCATCCGGTTCAAACAGGATACAGCTGATCATAAAGGTCTCTGAACATCAGCAGTCAACCCTAGCCCATTGTCGCGGACTCGAGAGCCAATGACTTTGAACCAGGTCATTTAAAAAGTTATTTTCTTCCTGTACCTAGGGAGGAGGAGTGTACTAGTCCACGTGCGGTGCACTTGAGTGAAGCGGGAACCAGACCTGGGTCAAATACGTATTTGTTTTTGATTCAAATACTTTTCTATGCTTTACTGATCTTGTCTGGTGTATTGGAACCAATGAAATACTCTCAAAAAAGCGCAAACTCCACCTTCCGGTGGTGTTGGCAGGCTCAGTTACACCAGGCAAGATCAATAGAGCACAGAAAAGAACTTGAATCCAAAACAGTTACGTATTTGACCGAGGTCTGGCGGGAACCATAATCTGTGTTGTTGCCCATGTTTTTAAGGGCTGCACCTTGGCTTCTTACTCTGCACCAAGCAGTGATTTCTCAAACTCTTAGCTGTCTGATCTGACGTTCCTCCACTTCAGCTTTGGTTGTAATGTGGTTATTGCACTGGAATTGGTTGCCATGATGTGCTTCATTCACATAATATTTATGTTTATTAAGACATACTGTCATGGTGTTTTGCCATCTGATAAATAATATCGGCTGCATGTCATCCTGCTATTATAATTCCTGTTACTTACAAATTTACTGAATATTTCTTCATATGGTAATTCTGCTTATGAACATATTTTCATGCATATATGTATTTATAAATATAAAAATGTTGATGAAGTAATGAGTATATATATTGTTTGAGCTACATTTTATTCTCACATTACTAAAAAATAAAGATATTTTGAATTCACTTGTAAGTCTGTTATTATTACATATTTTCATATTTTGTTATCACTCCAGAATACATTCAGTTAAATTATATACACGCTATGCTCTTAAATGAGGTCTGAGGCTCATATCTCTGTCTAATTTTAAGTTTCCTTTCTTATTGGATTTGTTCCTCGATTTGTTGTAATATAGCTATTCTTATTGTTTGTCTTTATTTAATGATTTAGGACTTGCTTGTTTAAACAAAATCAATAATAGTATTGTAATTATGTATTGCAAAGATGGGAGGGGCCTTAAATAGAAACTGACATTCCAAATTGAGAGGCAAAAAATATATAGGGTGGAGAAATTGTTTCGGAAAGTAAACTCCATCAAAGTAAAAGTTTTAGTGCAGTCTGACTGAGATTAGCTTTACAACACGCCTTCCTTTGCGAGGCTTTGCACAGACAAAATGGAGACATGGTCTTAATTCTCAATCATACAGACAACGGCTCCCTAGCCTGCCGTCAATCATTTCTAAGTGTTTCGAGGATGCCAGCGTCCACTCAGGAAAATGGCAACATGGCCTTCCTCTGTTGGCCACCTAACCGAATGCTGTATTTTTAAGATATTCCTTGTCAGGTTGTCTGCAACAGTATTTCAATTAAACCCATTAGCATTGGTTAATTAACTGTCGACTAAGTAAATGTTTTAGAATCTAGAAGTACCTCTGCATACGGTAGAATCTAGATGAAAAGGCATATATTCAGCTTTTTGATCTGAAACTTTTTTTTGACCTTATGCTAAAGGACTTTTGACCTATTTTACTTAATTATACACATTTAAAGATTATAGGGAAACTTTATCAATGTTTAAGAGAAGCACATTTGGTGGTTTTGCTCTTTTGTAAATCGCTATTGATAAAAGGGTCTACTGAATATCTAACTGTAAATTAAATATACATTTGGTGTACATTGCATAAAAAACATATTTTCTATACTATGTCAAAGCAAGCGGTAGATAGATGGCGATGTTTAATCGGTGCTTCTGATTAAAACATTTTACCGTGCCGTCAGTAGCAGACATTAGATCCGGTTTAGGGAAAATCCACTTTAAATTCTGGTTTGCCCTGTTTGAAGGACTGTATGCAAATACCACAGATCCAAACCGTCAGTGACACCACGTGGTCACTCCAGAACGCTTTGATTTGTGGTGAGCTCTTCGCAAAGTAAAACATCTTGCGAAAACCGGCCTATAATCCACGTTGTTCAATAAAACGTCAAACCTGTACACCCATCTCACGTTTCTATACGCCATGATTACCCGTCAATCAACATGAAACGGTTCTGGATTTAAAATATGTTTGGCCAGAATTACTGGTTGCTGATGACGGTTGAACATCTGATTGGTTATTTTTAGCAGCGCAAATGGGACGGTGCCTTGATTTAATCTGTTTTTAAATGTCTGGCGTTTTTTTTCTCGAAGGCTGAAGGCACTTGTTGCTGAAGGTGAAAATCGACTCGAGGTTTTGCGTTTGCGCCCTTCACTGTGTTTTTGTTTTGGCCGCTCACGGGAGAAAGCCGAATAAACTCAAGATGTGTTTCTGTTAAACTCCCGCCCCCATTCCACCATCACAACCTCCTCGCCCCTCCCCGACTCTTGCCTTTTCGTCTTCCCGCTTCTGCGCACCTCGACCCGGCCTAAACTGCCTGCTTCGAATCGACAGCCCCCCGTCGCAACACGACTAGCATGTCGGAATACAGCGCGGTGCCTCAGCCCGGGGCTGGAGCACCTCTCGGTGGGCAGTCAGCCCTGGGGGTCGGTGGCGGGATAAAGAAAGATGCCTTTGCAGACGCGGTACAGCGAGCTCGCCAGGTGAGGAGGGGGGTGGCGTGTGAGTAAAGGCAAGCTAAAGCTAAATTATAACGTGCCTGACAGTCAGATCAATGGAGCCGGCGTCATGCATGGCTAGCTGGCTAACTGTAAGTCGCGTATATATCTGATAGGTCCCCAATAAAATCACACGTTTCTGTGAACCTGCTTGTCAGCGAATTTTAGTTTTGGTATTCTCATGTGCTCTTAACTGGGAAACTTGCTGGCTAGCTGGTATGGATTCGCGAGGCCTGTGTACTAGCTAGCTAGCAGGTTAACATCAGTTACCACTGTTGGGTTTTTTGTTGCTAGTCTAGCCACAGCACGTAGACGTAGGACGAGATGTCTACAATTGCCTATAATGCAGTGTTTTGATGGTGAGACCAAATGAAAACCATTATACTAGCTAAGATGTTAGCCTGGTAAATACAACAGGCCATTAGCACCTTCATTTAACCTGCTATCTGACAAGCTAGACAACATGTTCCCAGTCAGCTAGCGGGACAAGGTCTTAGGGACTGTAGGATACATCGTAACAACCAGGCATATCAGTTTTAAGAGCAACCTGAAATGGTAGCTACGTGGTTTAAAAATATCACAGCAAATCAGTAACCAGCTGTCTGTTTACTTTTATCTAGCTGTAGTCTAGCTACCGTTTGTCACCGCAATGAAAACACCGGCTCGTCAATTGACGCTTGAAACGTTAAGGGGTGGATGGATTTGATGGATGGCTTGATAAGTAGTTAGCTAGCTAGCTACTTGGTCGGTTGGTCATACTGCTGAAGTAGCTATCTAACCTACCCAAGCTAGCTAGCTAACTTCTGAAGTGATAATATCACCACAGCAAGGTAACGCAGTGCGTATGGCGTCTCACTGAGCAATTAAACCTGTCAGTTTGGTTTGCTAACAAGCTTTCCCAACGTAAACTTTTCCGGTAAAATCGGGTCTAATCGGGTCCGATCATGCAAAGAAAAAGTAATGAACTTGACCTCAAAGGAACTGGAATTATTTGGCGAGCACCACTACGGCGTGCAATCTAGTAGTGTTCAAGTTGTAAAACCTTATGATTTTTTAATTAATGTTCTTGGATCACGTTGCCATTTATGAAAGGCGAGGCCTTGCGTTCCTGTTTCCTTATATCAGGTTAAATTCCTATCCGTGTCGTCACTGTAATTGCTTTAGTTGCTCTGAGACGTGTAGTGACGTCTCAGCTCAACCTATGTCGGTTTCAATGAGCTATTTGTCTGTGTGGATGCCGGATTAGCCCACTCATTGTGCCCTTACTTATGACCGGGGTTTAAAGTGCCATTCAGGTGCAGTGGGAATCAATAGTAGCCTAGTGGAGGTAAAGTACTGTTGCTTTTTTTGTTGTATTGGTCCTGTGGACCCAGTGGGGTATTTGCCTTGAACAGGTCTGCATCCTGGCAGCATCTAAGCTAAATATAGCCTTTTAATCCCTACTGTTTTTTAATGCCATGTTTCCATGTAAGACATGGAAATGCAGTTTCTCAGGCCGATTGTGGTTAGATTTTAACCAGCACAGCACTTTTTATGTAGCTTAAACTTCCAGTTTCTGAATGAGGAAATTGTGTGGTTGCTTGAAGCGAATGGAACAGGAACTAGAATGTCAGCTGGGGAAGCCTTTGAGGGGCTAAATTCCATTAGCAGACACTCTTATCCAGAGCAACTTACTCAGCTTAAATTATTTTAGGTACACTAACTTCATTTGATAAAACTATTGAGATATAGTATCTTTGCAGACAACCTGAACATTTGAAGCCCAGCTTTATGCTATCCGGTCTCTACCTGTTGCTGTGGAGGTGATGGTTCCATTATGCTGTCTGGTCTCTACCTGTGGCTGTGGAGGTGATGGTTCCCGTAAGGCCAGTTCAGATCAATGATTTGCAACGAGACGAAACGATTTTAGAATGTTGCAGAGAAAATTGCAGCGGTGTGAACTGGTTAGTTGCAGAGCGTCTGAAGCCGTTGCCTGGGGTCTCAAAAGACCAACCTTGTCAAATCGCCAAGTGCAGTTTTAGAACATTTACAGTCAGACGTCTTGGAATTTTGCAAGTTGCATCCAATCTCGTTGCGAATCATTGATCTGAACTGGCCTTTATGCTGCCTGGTCTCTACCTGTGGCTGTGGAGGTGATGGTTCCTTTATGCTGCCCGGTCTCTACCTGTGGCTGTGGAGGTGATGGTTCCTTTATGCTGCCCGGTCTCTACCTGCGGCTGTGGAGGTGATGGTTCCTTTATGCTGCCCGGTCTCTACCTGTGGCTGTGGAGGTGATGGTTCCTTTACGCTGTCCGGTCTCTACCTGTGGCTGTGGAGGTGATGGTTCCCTGCTGTGTGTGTGTCCCTCAGATCGCGGCGAAGATCGGTGGAGATGCAGGAGGAGGGGCCCCCTCTATGAACAACAGTAGCCCTGTAGAGAGCTTCCCCTTCACAGCACAGAAACGGCAGCTGGAGGACGCAGGTGAAGCTCTGCCCTGAACACAGTGCTCAGTACATGCTATAACTACCCTGAACGCGGTGCTCCTCGGCACACACTCACTGACCTGAACACAGTGGTCCTTAACTTGGTACACGCTATAACTGCCCTGAACGCGGTGCTCCTCAACTCAACACACTCACTGACCTGAACGTGGTGCTCCTCAACTCATCACACACTCACTGCCCTGAACACAGTGCTTCTTAACTCGATACTGCCTCAACTCAGTACACAATATAACTGCCCTGAACACGATGCTTCTCAACTCAACACAGACTCGCTTCCCTGAATGCGGTGCTCCTCAACTCAACACACTCGCTGCCCTGAACACTGTGCTTCTCAACACACACACTCACTGCCCTTAACTTGTTGCTTCTCAGCTCAACACCTGCACATTGGAGCATGCTCTCTGTCACATGTCAGCATACTTTCTCAAGCACGTATATTCACACGTTCTCTCTCATGAGCACACTGGCATCAGCCATTGGTTTTTCTGCCCGCTGGTTTACTTGCTGCCCTCACTGGAAAGACTGCATTGATCGTTTTTGGTTTTTTAGCACATAAGCAATCCTATAATGTGACTCAGCACCACTTGTGGGTTTTGTACTGCGGTGAGTTCTGTGAAATGTGATATCCCACCTGTGGAACTATTCCGAATGTCTTACTGTCACAAACTGTTCGCTTTAATTTCAGTAACTGCCACATTTAGTTCTTTTTTTACTTGAATGACTTGCCTAGTGTGTTATCTCACAGTTGTGTGTAGGATGTGCGTCATGAATGTGGTTGGTCTCATTTTGGTGTTTTATTTTCTTCCTCTTTCTCTCCAGAACAGCCAGACAGCAAGAAAATGGCCCCTCAGAGTGACCGGGACACTGCCACCGCTCTGTGTAAGCATGTTTTATCTCAGCTGTTTGTATTCCCGCCGTCCTTCCCAGCGTCTCCTCCGCTGCCTGTTTCCGCGGCGACTCGTCCGCTCCTTCCCCCTCCCTTCTACCCCCCCCCATCCGCCGCTGTATCTGTCGTTGACTTCCTTAGCGTCTGTAACCCGACGCCTGACCTGTCTGTTCCCCTCACAGCCATCAGAGCCCAGCTGGCAGCCCTGGCCCAACAGAGGTGAGCACAGCATGCACTGGAATCCATGGCAACCCCTTAATGGAGTACAGAAGCGCTTATTCATTTATTCATTCACTTTGTGTGATCCGGAGGATGACAGGGAGGAGTGGGAGGGGCTTTGGCAGGACAGGGTAGAAAAGGCTTGGGCACAAGGTTGTGGATGGAATTAGGAGGGGCTTGGGAATGAGGACAGGGGCTTGTTTTAGATTTCAGTGGAAAGAGCATTTCTCCCCCATGCTGCAGTCTGCAGTCATTTTTTCACAATCTATTTTATATCGCCCACCCCATCACTAATTACCTCTCCCCCCCCCCCCCCCCACGCTGAAGTCGGCCAACAACCACCACAGAAGACTACAGTGTCCCTGATGGCATGGTCGGACTCAGTAAGTGTTCAATCTCTCTTTCACACTCACGCACACTCACACATGCACGCACATTTACACACACACCCACGCACAAACACACGCGCACGCACGCACACACACACCCACACACGTACATACACATGCACACGTACACTCACTCACACTCACGCGCACCCACAGAAATGCACACCCGCACACGTACACTCACACACCTTTAACATTTGGTCTTCCCTTTGACTGCTCCTGGAATCCAGCCTGGCTGCGGCTGCTTAGCCTTCATTAAGTGGTAATTAAATCCTGACAAATGTAGCGTTCGGCTTCAGAGAACAAAAGCCTTGTGCTGAAGGGGATTGCACATGCACGATTAGTCATCCGCTATGTTTACTCATGGATTGGATTAAATCCAGGCATTTCCCCTCTTCCAGTGAAACTACATGTCCCATGATGCCTGTTGCCTTGTCAGAAGAGGTCTCTTCTCAGTACTAAGGTTGCAGTGTGTTTGCCTGGTCTGCCACAGCATAATATTAGCCACTGCTAATATGTTTTCCAGGGAGCACATGTGCTCCCTAATTGGCAAATTTAGGAGCACACTAATGCATCCCAATTACTAGATGTCCTCCCAAATTATTTTTCCTGTTAGCCCACATACATTTTCAGTAGCAAATGGTCCTAAAATGGGTGCACCGTAGAGCCCTGTTCCTGTTTCTTTTGGGTAGCTGAACAGTCTAGAGCTCTGCCTGCTCTTTAGTGTTGGGGGTGCTGGAGGGTAATTAAAGCTCTTTCTGTACTCTCTGACAGTTATTGGTCGAGGAGGAGAGCAGATCAATAAGATCCAGCAGGACTCTGGCTGCAAGGTCCAGATCGCGCCAGGTGAGAGGCAGATAGATGGAGGGAGAGCTGGGAAGGGGGCTTTCCTCCGAGAGCGAGCGGCTGCCTGTCCTTTCGTGTCCTCAACTTCGTTCGGGGTGGGGCGGGAGGTCGGGGGGGTCGTGGGGTCGGGGGGGCGGGGGGAGGGCAAGGGGTCGTATATGGTAGGAGAGTCAGCCACCCTACAGACTAACGCCACATAGTCTCCCCCTAATCGATTGGGTGATGCACACCGCGAGAAGATTGCACCTTGACATCGGGGTGGGGTGTCCTCTTGGTTGTGTAGACCCAAGTGAAATTGGGCAGAAGTGGGTGACTAATTTGTGTGGTTGATTTTTGTCCAGACAGCGGAGGTCTTCCAGAAAGGAGTGTTTCTCTCACAGGGTCTCCAGACTCCATACAGTAAGTCTGTGCATCCCATCTCTGCGTTTGTCCGTAAGCACCTCTCACCACTTCCACACGCGATTACCGCTGATTTTCGGGGGGGAAACGAGAACGAAAATTAAAACGATCGCCAAGCTTCATCTCGCGAATAAATTTGAGAGGACAAATGAAACGGCTCTGATTCGTTAGCTGGCGAACAAGCAAACGGCCAATCAGGGCATGAGGGAAGACCTTGAACCGTCCCTCAAAAGTCCATTCCCTGCAGATGTACTGGCAGATTTCTGGGGTGTGTGAATACGGCTGTGGGTGACTGTTTTGTAAAAGCTGTGTCTGTGTTGTGTGGTGTGTGTATATGTGCAGCAGTGGGTTTGGAGGGTGACAGCTGAACCCCTCTGTCCCTCTCTTTGCAAGGAAAGCGAAAATGCTCCTGGACGAGATCGTGTCCCGAGGCAGGGGCACGCCCCCGTCCTCCTTCCACGAGTCCACCAACGGCCAGAGCGGCTCCGTCCAGGAGATGATGATCCCGGCGGGGAAGGCGGGGCTCATCATCGGGAAGGGAGGAGAGACCATCAAACAGCTGCAGGTCTGTGCCCCCTGCTGGCTCCACCCGCAGTACAGACATTAGTACAGGCTGTCCAACTCCTACACCTGCAGTACAGACATTAGTACATCAGTACAGGCTGTCCATCTCCTACACCCGCAGTACAGACATTAGTACATAAGTACAGGCTGTCCATCTCCTACACCAGCAGAACAGACACCAGGGTCTCAGCCCTGTACACCTGCAGTACAGACACCAGGGACTCAGCCCTGTACACCTGCAATACAGACACCAGGGTCTCAGCCCTGTGCACCAGCAGCACAGACACCAGGGTCTCAGCCCTGTACACCTGCAGTACAGACACCAGGGACTCAGCCCTGTACACCTGCAGTACAGACACCAGGGTCTCAGCCCTGTACACCTGCAGTACAGACACCAGGGACTCAGCCCTGTACACCTGCAGTACAGACACCAGGGACTCAGCCCTGTACACCTGCAGTACAGACACCAGGGTCTCAGCCCTGTACACCTGCAGTACAGACACCAGGGACTCAGCCCTGTACACCTGCAGCACAGACACCAGGGCCTCAGCCTTGTACACCTGCAGTACAGACACTGGGTTCTCTGAGGGATGTGTGTGGGGAGTACTTTAGTCAGAAGTACAGCCTGAGTGAAGACTGGTTCTTCCCTCGCCATGTAGGAGCGGGCGGGGGTGAAGATGATTCTGATCCAGGACGGGTCCCAATGTCCCAACGTGGACAAACCCCTGCGCATCATCGGAGAGCCCTACAAAGTGCAGGTACTGGGGTCGCGTCCCGAGGATTCGGCAGCTTCCTCAAACCTCAAAATGCTCTTCATCCTCCTCCGACAAAGAGAAGAGAGGAAGTGGCACGAGATTTACATTACTTACACTGCAGTTACATCACACTGATGCTCTTATCCAGAGTGACTTACACAGTCTGCTGTAAAAAGAAAAAAACATTTTTATTTAATATGTAATACATTTCCTGCGGCTGGGTAATTACTGAAGCGGTTCAGGTTAAGTACCTTGCTCAAGGGTACGGTGTCTTTGCCCCGCCTGGGATCCCACCCCATAACCTCGGCTGCAAGCCCGGGTCTCTAAATGCTGTTCTACACTCCAGTCCTTGGGTTGCCCAGACAACCTGGCTGGCGGGGAGTTAATGAGAAGCCCTTGGAGCGCCGGTCTCTGCTTGCTGTGCTGTCTCTGAGCTGAGGCCTCACTCCTGCGTTACGCTCCTCTGTGGCGTCTGTGCACATGCTCACGTGCTTTCAGTCTCTGAAGCCCACGCTCCTCTCTCTCTGTGTGTGTGTGCGTGTGCGTGTGCGTGTGCGTGCGTGTGTGTGTGTGTGTGTCTGTGTCTGTCTCTGTCTGTGTGTGTGTGTGTCTGTCTGTCTGTGTGTGTGTGTCCGTGTGTCCGTGTGTCCGTGTGTGTGCGTGTGTGCGTGTGCGTGTGTGTGTGTGTGTGTGTGTGTGTGTGTGTGTGTGTGTGTGTGTGTGTGTGTGTGTGTGTGTGTGTGTGTGTGTGTGTGTGTGTGTGTGTGTGTGTGTGTGTGTGCAGCATGCGAGGGAGCTGGTGCAGGAGATCCTGTGTGAGAAAGACCACCCAGGATTTGGGGAGCGGAGCGAGTACGGGTCCCGCATGGGGGGAGGCGGAATCGACGTGAGTACCCCCCGACCACAGCCTTTTACCCCCCTGCCTCCGCCTTTTACCCCCCGACCACAGCCTTTTACCCCCCTGCCTCCGCCTTTTACCCCCCGACCACAGCCTTTTACCCCCCTGCCTCCGCCTTTTCCCTCGCTGCCTCCGCCTTTTCCCTCGCTGCCTCCACCTTTTACCCCCCGACCACAGCCTTTTACCCCCCTGCCTCCGCCTTTTCCACCGCTGCCTCTACCTTTTACCCCCGACCACAGCCTTTTACCCCCTTGCCTCCGCCTATCCCCCTGCCTACTTCTTTTACCCCAACTCCTTCTGCCTTTTACCCCCCTGCCTCCACCTTTTTCCCCCTGCCTACTTCTTTTACCCCCACTGCTTCTGCCTTTTACCCCGCTGCCTCCACCTTTTACCCCCCTGCCTCTGCCGTTTGCTCCCCTGCCTCTGTCTCCGTGGTGGCAGTGTGAGGCGTTTTGGATTCACTGTGTGCCGTTCGCCCTTACTCACGGCCCGGTGCAGACGCGCGGAGGGGAACGGGAGGCGCTAACCGCTCTGTGATTGGACAGGTCCCCGTCCCGCGCCACTCGGTCGGCGTGGTGATTGGCCGCAACGGAGAAATGATTAAGAAGATTCAAAATGACGCCGGCGTGAGGATACAGTTTAAACCAGGTAAAGCATCCACTCTGCTCGCTGTGCTGTTTAAACTGTGTAACTGGTCCCCCGCACCCCATGAAACGATGAAAATCAGGTAAGATGTCCCTAAAGAGGCAGTCGGGCATTTTAACACACGTGCAGGTCATTCAGAGTGCCGACTGCCGCCTGTAAGGACACAGTATTCAGAGAAGCTGGGACGATCTGCGAAACGTGAAGGTCATTTCAGCAAGGCCATTGCAGCGTTTAATGTGGAACTTATTTAAATCCATTACAGCGAGTTTGTGCTTCAGAGCAGTTCTTCCCAAACTGTGGGTCTTGGGCCCTCTGGTGGGCTTTTAAAATGGTGCACGTAAAAAATTTTTTTTTCCACCTTTTCTGTGATGAGTTGTGATAGGTTTACACCCAGAATTTCAATTTGCTATAACCTTGGAGCAGGCTGTTTTTCATCTGAAAAGAGACAGGTCATTTTCTGGCATTTTTTTTGGTGTATATTTTGATTGGCCCAGACAGGTTTTATGTGCAGTGGAGGACAGTTCAGATATACTTACAGAAGTTTCTGAAGAGCTGTGAGCTGTGCATGACTGGACAGGGGTTTCAGGGGTTTCAGGGGTTTCAGGGGTTTCAGGGGTTTCAGGGGTTTCAGGGGTTTGTGGTCCGAAGCATGAAATTGCACTGATGATTATAAACATACGAACGGATTAATTTCATATTGTTTATTTGTAATTATAAACACGAATAACTGTTTTTATATCATGCCAGTACTTATTTCCTTGAGTGCAGCAGTCTGTGTGTGTGTGTGTGTGTGTGTGTGTGTGTGTGTGTGTGTGTGTGTGTGTGTGTGTGTGTGTGTGTGTGTGTGTCTGTGCGTGCGCGTGTGTGTGTGTGTGTGTGTTGTGGGTAGGGTTGGGCGATGTATAGTAAAGCTAATTATCGAATGCAGTCATAGTCTCACCATATGGTATATTTTTTTGTCTTTCTGTCTTAATTATACCTGCTGCTGCAGTAAACATCCCAACTTCAGAGGCAGTGTGTGAAAAGCTTCCAGAGGAACAGAACTGCGCCGCGGTTATCTTTTAGGTGTTGATAAGGCGGCCAGTCGAGAGCAAAGCCCTGCAGCTTTTCTGTGATGACAAAAACACATCACGTGATCACACGGAAGCTGTGTGACCTTGCTGCCGATTGGCTGTCTTACCTGCGCCCAACAGATAGCAGCGGTGACGTGTTTTTCCGGGAGGCGTTTCACGCGGCCTCTGAAGCGTTGGTTGTTTGGCGTGGCATCAGGTGTAATTAAAGACAAGAAGATGAAAGAATAAAAAATAGATGCACCTCAGGGAGGCGATGGCCCTAATTGCGTTTGATAATTGTTGCTGTGTGTGGCCCGGCCCTCGCCGCGGGCCGTTTCCCCGCGTAAGCCACCTCTCGTCTCGTTGCCCCAGACGACGGCGTGGGGCCGGACAAAGTGGCGCACATCATGGGCCCCCCCGAGCGCTGTGACCACGCCGCCAGCATCATCACCGACCTGCTGCAGAGCATCCGGGCCCGAGAGGAAGGACAGGGGGTGAGTACGGCTCGGACCGCTCGTCTTCCGCTCTCCGACCACTCGTCTTCCGCTCCGCTCTGTCCGCCGTTGTGTCGCTCGCGTAGCGGATGCCCTTATCCAGAGCGATGTACGGAACAGGAGCATGTTAGTGTTCATGTGAGCATTGTCTCTGTTAGGCTGCTGAGTGGCTCATGCTGTTAAGGGCTCTGTTCCAGTGTGTGGATGGGCCCCTCAGTCTGGTATCTGTTAAGGCTCTGTTCCAGTGTGTGGATGGGCCCCTCAGTCTGGTATCTGTTAAGGCTCTGTTCCAGTGTGTGGATGGGCCCCTCAGTCTGGTGTCTGTTAAGGCTCTGTTCCAGTGTGTGGATGGGCCCCCTCAGTCTGGTGTCTGTTAAGGCTCTGTTCCAGTGTGTGGATGGGCCCCTCAGTCTGGTGTCTGTTAAGGCTCTGTTCCAGTGTGTGGATGGGCCCCTCAGTCTGGTGTCTGTTAAGGCTCTGTTCCAGTGTGTGGATGGGCCCCCTCAGTCTGGTATCTGTTAAGGCTCTGTTCCAGTGTGTGGATGGGCCCCCTCAGTCTGGTATCTGTTAAGGCTCTGTTCCAGTGTGTGGATGGGCCCCTCAGTCTGGTGTCTGTTAAGGCTCTGTTCCAGTGTGTGGATGGGCCCCTCAGTCTGGTATCTGTTAAGGCTCTGTTCCAGTGTGTGGATGGGCCCCCTCAGTCTGGTATCTGTTAAGGCTCTGTTCCAGTGTGTGGATGGGCCCCTCAGTCTGGTATCTGTTAAGGCTCTGTTCCAGTGTGTGGATGGGCCCCTCAGTCTGGTGTCTGTTAAGGCTCTGTTCCAGTGTGTGGATGGGCCCCTCAGTCTGGTGTCTGTTAAGGCTCTGTTCCAGTGTGTGGATGGGCCCCTCAGTCTGGTATCTGTTAAGGCTCTGTTCCAGTGTGTGGATGGGCCCCTCAGTCTGGTATCTGTTAAGGCTCTGTTCCAGTGTGTGGATGGGCCCCTCAGTCTGGTGTCTGTTAAGGCTCTGTTCCAGTGTGTGGATGGGCCCCTCAGTCTGGTGTCTGTTAAGGCTCTGTTCCAGTGTGTGGATGGGCCCCTCAGTCTGGTATCTGTTAAGGCTCTGTTCCAGTGTGTGGATGGGCCCCTCAGTCTGGTATCTGTTAAGGCTCTGTTCCAGTGTGTGGATGGGCCCCTCAGTCTGGTGTCTGTTAAGGCTCTGTTCCAGTGTGTGGATGGGCCCCTCAGTCTGGTGTCTGTTAAGGCTCTGTTCCATTGTGTGGATGGGCCCCTCAGTCTGGTATCTGTTAAGGCTCTGTTCCAGTGTGTGGATGGGCCCCTCAGTCTGGTGTCTGTTAAGGCCCTGTTCCAGTGTGTGGATGGGCCCCTCAGTCTGGTATCTGTTAAGGCTCTGTTCCAGTGTGTGGATGGGCCCCTCAGTCTGGTATCTGTTAAGGCTCTGTTCCAGTGTGTGGATGGGCCCCTCAGTCTGGTGTCTGTTAAGGCTCTGTTCCAGTGTGTGGATGGGCCCCTCAGTCTGGTATCTGTTAAGGCTCTGTTCCAGTGTGTGGATGGGCCCCTCAGTCTGGTATCTGTTAAGGCTCTGTTCCAGTGTGTGGATGGGCCCCTCAGTCTGGTATCTGTTAAGGCTCTGTTCCAGTGTGTGGATGGGCCCCTCAGTCTGGTGTCTGTTAAGGGATTTCAGTTTAATTTGTCCGAATTGACAACCAAAGTTGCAATGAGCATTGGACCCGTTACCATGATTAAACATTCCAAAATTATAAGAAATAGGGAAAAAGTATTCATTAAAAAATAAGAAGTGAAATTAACTTAGATTTTATGTTCCTCATAAAGGAAACGCGCTGTACACACCAAGTGCTCTCTTTGCAAATCGCAGTGGTTGCGTTGACTTGTTTAACGTGTGTTCTAATGACATGTCTGTGTGTGCTTCCACAGGGCCCCCCGGGGCCGCCCGGTCCTGGAATGCCCCCGGGCAGGGGTAGGGGCCGGGGACAGGGCAACTGGGGCCCCCCTGGGGGGGAGGTGACCTTCTCCATCCCCAGCCACAAGTGCGGCCTGGTGATCGGGCGGGGCGGGGAGAACGTCAAGGCCATCAACCAGCAGACGGGCGCCTTCGTGGAGATCTCCCGCCAGCTGCCCCCCAACGGAGACCCCAACTTCAAGCTCTTCATCATCCGGGGCTCCCCGCAGCAGATCGACCACGCCAAGCAGCTCATCGAGGACAAAATCGAGGTATTGGGGCTGAATTATTTGGGCTTTTTTTTTTTTAGAACGGATGCTTTGCACAATGTGCGGTAGGGTTGCTGACACTCGTGGTGTGCGGGCTGATGGGGAACCTGCTTGTCTGCGCTCAGTGGTAGAAGTTGCGGGGATGAACGCTGAAGGTAAATATGATTGGGTGTTCCAGACCGGGGGCGGGTCGTAACTCTGCGGCCTGTTGTGTTCGCAGGGCCCGCTCTGTCCTGTGGGCCCTGGTCCCGGTGGCCCCGGCCCCTCCGGTCCTATGGGCCCCTACAACCCAAATCCCTACAACCAGGGGCCTCCCGGAGGTCCTGGCCCACAGTAAGTACCGCCCAGTCAACCTCCAGCAACCGCGCAGAGTCCAGCGGTGCAGTGGCGACATCTAGTGGTGACTCTGCAGTGTTATTTCATTTTTGCTTCCTGCCTAAATTAATTTACAGAATTGACTTCAGACAGCTTTGAGATGCCAGCAAACATCTCAGTGCAAAGTGGAGAATGTGTTTTGGCATTGTGAACTAAATCAGGAGTCGCAGCCTATCGGTGGCCACACTCAATGAACCACACCCACTCAGTTACCCGCACTCGATGAGTCGCACCCAGGAAGTCACACCTAGTGTCAATTGAGAACGGTCTGGCCAGTGAATTAGTACTTGAAGCAGGGCAGGCGGCACGTTAACACTTTTGTGCAGTTGCCATAGTAACCGCCAGCTCTCCTCCTTGCAGCGGCCCCCCGCCTCCTCATCAGTACCCCCCCCAGGGCTGGGGTAACGCGTACCAGCAGTGGCAGCCCCCGGGACCCCACGACCCCAGTGAGTGCCCGTCTTTACGCCGTTCTCTCACCCCTTCACTCCTCCTCTCAACCTCAGCTCGTTCACTCACTTGGACTGACCCCTCCCCCTGTGCCCCCCGCAGGTAAGGCGGCTGCGGCGGACCCCAATGCCGCCTGGGCCGCGTACTACGCCCAGTATTACCAGCAGCCCCCCGGCGCGGTGCCCGGGCAGCCCCCTGCCGCGCCCTCAGGTGCCCCCGCCCCCGCCGAGCAGCCCCAGGCCGGACAGACCCCCGGGGGCCCGCCGGACTACACCAAGGCCTGGGAGGAGTACTACAAAAAGATGGGTGAGGGTCCTCTCTGAGCATCATTCTGACTGTCTGCATTTCCCTCTTCATTTGGGAACCAGCTGTCTGTTAATTCCTCCTGTCATCACACCATTATACTGACTGTGACTGTATTCCCCCCCACTCTCTCCTCCCTCTTTCCCCCTTTCACTCCCTCTATCATTCTCTCCATGTCTCTCTATCCTCTAACCCCCCTCTCCTCCCTCTCTCTCTCCCCCCCCTCCCCCTCCCTCTCTCTCTCCCTCTCTCTCCCTCTCCCTCTCTCTCTCTCTCCACCCCCCATCTCTCTGTAGCTCAGGCAGGTGGTGGTGCACAGGCAGCAGCGGCAGCAGCAGGCCCTGCCTCGGGCGGTGCTCAGCCTGACTACAGTGCAGCGTGGGCGGAGTACTACAGGCAGCAGGCTGCTTACTACGGGCAGCCAGGGGCCCAGCCAGCCGGCCAGCCCGCCGCGCCACAGCAAGGGCAGCAGGTACTGTACGTATATACAGCATGGAGCCGCCGCGCACGCACACACACACTCACACACACACACACACACCTCCACCAGCCACTCACACTCACACACACACACACACCTCCACCAGCCACTCACACACACACTCACACTCACACACACACACACACACACATACCTCCACCAGCCACTCACACACACACACACACACACCTCCACCAGCCACTCACACACACTCACACACTCACACACACACACCTCCACCAGCCACTCACACACACACACACACACCTCCACCAGCCACTCACACACACTCACACACACACACACACACACCTCCACCAGCCACTCACACACACACACTCTCACACACACACACACACACACCTCCACCAGCCACTCACACACACACACACACTCACACACACACACACACACACCTCCACCAGCCACTCACACACACACACACTCACACACACACACACACACACCTCCACCAGCCACACACACACACACCTCCACCAGCCACACACACACACACACACCTGTCTGCTTTAAACCAGCCACACACACACACACTCACCTGTCTGCTTTACACCAGCCACACACATCCATCTGCTTTACATCAGCCACTCACACACACACACACACTCACACACACACACACACACCTCCACCAGCCACTCACACACACACACACACACCTCCACCAGCCACTCACACACACACACACACACACACTCACACACACACACGCATCTGCTTTACATCAGCCACTCACACACTCACACACACACACACACCCATCTGCTTTAAATCAGCCACTCACACACACACACACACACACACTCACACACACACACACACACACCCGTCTGCTTTACATCAGCCACACACACACACACACACACACACACACACACACACACACTCACACACCTGTCTGCTTTACACCAGCCACACACACACTCTCACCTGTCTGCTTTACACCAGCCACACACACACACACACACACACACATATTCACCTGTCTGCTTTACACCAGCCACACACATACACACACACACACTCACCTGTCTGCTTTACACCAGCCACACACACACACACACACACACACACACACTCACCTGTCTGCTTTACACCAGCCACACACACACACACACACACACTCACCTGTCTGCTTTACACCAGCCACACACACACACACACACACACACTCACCTGTCTGCTTTACACCAGCCACACACATCCATCTGCTTTACATCAGCCACACACACACACACACCTGTTTGCTCTACACCAGCCACACACACACACACACATCGGTCTGCTTTACACCAGCCACACACACACACACACACACACACCGGTCTGCTTTACACCAGCCACACACACACCTGTCTGCTTTAAACCAGCCACACACACACACACACCTGTTTGCTCTACACCAGCCACACACACACACACACACACATCGGTCTGCTTTACACCAGCCACACACACACACACACACACACACCGGTCTTCTTTACACCAGCCACACACACACACACACACACACACCGGTCTGCTTTACACCTGTACACACCACACATGCACACCTGTACACACCTCTACACCAGCCACACACACACACACACCTCTACACCAGCCACACACACACACACACCTCTACCCCATTCATACACACACACAGCTGATCCTTCTGAGAGCAGGCTTTCCCTGATGTGAGGTTTGTATGTTGTTGCAGACGCAGTGAGTGGAGCCCTTCAGACTTTGTGTTAGAGGAGTGAGAGGGACCGAGACGCCATCCAGCGCAGCCCAGCCAGTCGTCTGGACTCCTTTTTCATTTTTATTTCGTTATTATTTTTTACTTCTCGTTTTGTTTTGAGGGAAGCAGTGACCTCAGTGCCCAGCCTCTTTCCGTGTCTCTTCGATGCAGATCACTTTTTAAGAAAAAAATGTGAAAAAGGACAAAAATCTTTCTTCTCTGCTGAAAGAGATGAACTTGGAGAGACCCGCAGGCCTGCGTTTTGGTTTCAGTTGCGTCCTTGATCGTCAACCCCCCTTCCCCCCCGTCCCACGGCCCACATCCCACCCTCTCGAGAACATTACACAACCGTAGACTTGGCATCCTGATCCACTGGCGGACTGAGCCGTCCACCGACCCACCAATCAGCTGCCTGCACTTTCCTGCTGTTTAATTCCCTTAGAGACCGTGGCCTCTGCCAGTACTGCATTTACCCAGGCTATCGCCAGCGTGTAGAAATCCAGTCCTGGTTTTTCTCCTTTGTTTGTTTTTGTTTTGTCATGGCAAATAAGATGGCACGGGGGGGGAATAAGTAATAAACCTTATGTTGCTTTTAAGATGTGATTTTATTTTATGCCCCCTTTTAAAAAAGAAATTACACCACCCCCACCACCAATTTTGAGTTGGAACATTCCCATCAATGCAGTCACTGGTTCTCCATCAGTTTTTGACCATTTAATTTTGTGTGGGGACAAGGGGTGTTTTTGTGTGTGTGTGTGTTTTGTTTACGTGTGTACGTGCCTGTGTGTGTGCGTGGTTACATGTCTTTGTACATGTGTGTATGCGTGATTGAGTGTGATTGAGTGTGGGGTGTGGATGCATGTTTAATAGTGTCCGTATGGATGTATACTTGCAGATGCATATAATTGTGTGTGTGGTATATGGCTTTGTGTACTATGGTACATGGTACGTTTGTGTTTGGTCGTGATGACTGTGTCACCCACATGGGACCTCCTTGTGCTCCAACTCCAACCTTGTGCTTTGATTGCTGTTTTTGTCCGGGAAAGGAAAGATTTATTTTTTTGTTTTCCCCATTATTTCTTGTTCTGAGAAGTCATGATGTTATATATTGTATGCTTGGGTTTTACTTTTTACTGCTTGTTTTTAAAAACTTCACAAATAAAAGATGATATTGAGACCTCCCAATTTTTCTCCCCTGTGAGACTTTGTCAGTCCAGCCCTGTGTGCGTACGTGTGTACTGTTGAACGTCTGCATGGGGGTTTGGGTTTTTCAGTGGAAGATCCAGTCGGGTTGGGGTGTGGAGGCTGGTTCTGTTCTGGAATGACGTGTACCTAGCCTTATCTGTAGCCACTACCATAGAGAGGGCGCTGCTAAGATTTAGCTCAGCCTTTTCAGGTCTTGTTCCATTTGAGGTTTTCCTTGGGTGGGGACTTTCTGCAAAAACCCGTTTTTGCATTCCTGTCTTTGAAGAGGTGCGCTGATCTTTGGAGGGGAAGGCACCACTGATGTTACCATAAACCAACCAGGTGGTCAGCCTAACATCAAATATTCTCTAGATTCTGAAAAATTCCATGTCCGTTGGTCTTCTGAAAATTCCTGTACTATTTCAGTGAGCCTTCCAATCGCCAGGGACTCCTGTTACGAACCAGAGCCTTGTGTGTTAAGGAAAGGAAGATGGAAGATGGAAGCAACTATCCACCGTCTGGTAAGGCCATAGAAATATATGTGCTTTTACTGCCACCACAGTGCATGCATGTGTGTGTGTGTCTCCGTTACTTCTGTGACTGAGGATTCAAGTTTGTGTGGTCATAGCTGCGTTTGTGGATATTCCAGTGTGTGTCATGTCACCTTAGTTACCTTAGCGTTTCTAAAAGTCTGTGCCACTTCCTGTCTCACACCACACGTCTGAGAGAAATTCACGTGTTTGCAGTGTATTGTCGTTCTGTAAACGCCTTCACATGGGTTTCCCCCCTCAACTTGTCACTGACACCAGGCACTGACACCGTGGTCCGTACCGTAGTGAGGTGAGAACCCGCATGGGGTGGCCTGCTGTGTGCAAAATCCTCTACTACAGGGCAGCTGTGAAGCTGTGTTTTTTTTTTTTTTTTTGGCCATGTCCCACTTGGGATACAAACTTGCAAACCCCAGGGCTGAGGAAAGTGCTTTGTCCATCCCTGCTGCACTCTATCCACCTCCTTTCGCTGGGTGTCACTGTGGGTTCTTTGTTCTCGTTTTCAATAGAAGCTGGCATTATCACGTCACCGTATGGAGGAGTGCAAAATAAAAGGTCTTTGACACAGTACAATTTTAAAAATTCTTAATTTATATCTCTTAAAATTAAAAACATCTGCATTGCATTCTATAACCTCCAAAGGCACAAGCATTCTCTCAGTTGTCCATATTCTTAAAACACTTTCCCACATTCCCAAGTTTTTTTTTTCTTTTTTTCTTGCACCGTTAGAAAACGAAATTCAGCTCTTAAACGATGTACACATCAATACAAAAAAACAAAAACAAAAAAAACCGCCATTCGGTTGCGATCCTTTGAAAGGTATCAGGAGGATCTGAGTGATATGTTGGATGGGTGCTGGCAGGCGTCGAGCCCTCTGAGGAGAGGGTTAATTCATGCTGGTCTGAGCCCCTTCCATGACCGCTAAAAGGACCGTACACTGCGCTGATCTGTCCGCTGTCACCGTGGCGTAAAATTACTATGGAAACCGAAAATCGCAGAACCAGCAACGATAATGACTGTAACAAAGTGGCAGTGGCAATGTCCTGTGACTCAAAACCAAAGTTTTGGCCGAAAGGAAAATGCTATTTTATGAACAAGACCTGTGTGCTTGTGTGACGGGGGCTGGGGGTGGTGGTGATGGTGGTGGGGGAGTTATCTATGCTTATTCAGCCATATAGTCAGTCAATCAGTCTCTGTCTCTCTCTCTCTCTCTGATGAAGGAAAGGAGGTGCAGAACTATCGGAACGGCACTCGTCTCTCATCAGGAGCACGACGTCGGTAAGCGCTTCCATTTTACAGGCTCCGATACTGAAGAGCTGTGCACGCACGCACAAACGCACAAATGCATTAAAGTCCACCCCCCCCCCCCCTTCATGAGCTGCAGGCCTGTATTACGCAGTTAAAACCAGCATGGAGTGACGGCAATGTCAGCCAAGGCAAGAAAAAAAAAAAAAAAGGGATACATTTGGCACAGAAATGGAGTGAAATTTAAAATCGTAACCGGTAACGAAACACAATGCGAAAAGGCAAACGGCAGAATGAAACGTCAGAAATGTCAGGACCGCTGTCGCTTCGCTCGGAAGCATGAGGGCAAACTGGAGAAGACGCGCACGCACACACTCTCTCACACACACACACACACACACACACACACGCACACCAGGGAACACAGGCTTCTGTGTCAGACACACGTGACTGCTTATAAACACCGTTCCTTGCTTTTAGTGGCTGTTTTAACCCTAACTGCCAACCCCTTGGGAAAACGCCGCGCGCGGACGAGACGCCTCTGGCCCTTCTGCTGCTCGGAGCTCTGCTGCTCACCGAGGGGACTGCCACAGCGGCGTCATCCAAACCCGGTCCTGAGGGGACGGACAGCGAGCCAAGGGCACGGAGATGTGGCCGGCTGGACACCGGGCGCACTAAAGTGGGTCAAACGCTTTCACAAAAAAAAAAAACTTTGCCACAAGATTGACTTTGAATGTACAGTTTTAAACTAGGGAATTCACGAAACCCGCTGATATATTTAAATTGGCAGCGGTAGCCAAATATCTCCCTGGAAACCAGGTGGCGGCGCTGGCCAGAAGAACGCAGACGGCGTGACCGGAGACGCCCTCGGACACCAGCACAGGGCGACGCCCCAAAGGCACGCGCCAACACAGACGGCACAGGACGGGATCACGACACCGCACGGAAAACACGCTTACGGCCACGCCCACCCGCGGGCCAGCACGCCACGCCCACCGCCGCGCCGATAGGCTGCCAGGCTTTGACTGACACGGCCCCTCTGACCGCGATTGGCCGGGTGTGACTCCAGACCTAAATGTATGTATCGGGCAGGGTGTCCCCAGTTTCATTAAGTTAATAACCGTTAACCCACCTTAACCGTTTTCAAAGCTAGTTCACTGCGCACTCAACGGCGGTGAGCATTCCAGACTGGTCCCCAGGGACAGTTTGTAGGGACATGCTCCTCTTTTTCTGTGATCGGACAGGTTCTTGTACCTCAGACTGATAGGCGTAGCAGTTCCGGGACAGACAGAGAAGAGGGTTGGGAGGGGGGGGGCAGGTCTGAGATGGGACCAGGGGAGACAACTGTCAAACGGTCAGTTCAGTGTGTGTGAGTGTGTGAGTGTGTGTGTGTTGCTGGTGTCAAGGAGTGTGTCCATGAGACACTGTGAGTGGTACTGCCACAACTGAATGTGAAAGTGTGTGCATGCCTACAGTCACGGTTACCTCTGTGGGTGTTCTAGTGTATGTGTATGTATGTATGTATGTATGTGTGTGTGTGTGTGTGTGTGTGTGTGTGTGTGAGAGAGAGAGAGGGACAGTGTATGATGTCACAGTAGCCTCTGTGCATGGACACTCCAGTGTGTGTATGAGGTCAGAGAGGCCACAGTGAGTGGACATTCCAGTGTGTGTGTGTGTGTGTGTGTGTGAGAGGTCATAGTAGCGTCTGTTTGAAGGTTTTCCAGTGTATGAGTGAGGTGATAATGACCTCACGGGCAGGTATTCCAGTGTGGGTGTGTCAGTTGTCGGGCTGCCCGGTGTTGAAGAGCACTCTGGGGTCGGCTCTAGCCAGCTTAGCAGGAGGCTCCAGAGATTCCACTCCAAGACTGGCCGAATCCGAGGGGAGGGACAGCTCCTGACACTCATCGTCGCTCTCCTCTTCCTCCTCCTCCTCCTCTTCTGGGGCACGCAATGAAAGGGAGAGGAGAGAGTTTTAGCATGGAATGACCTACAGAAGGGGACTATGAGACCTTTGACCTTTAGTGGGCGCTACCTTTGTCAGGGTCCAGCGTGCCCAGAGTTCGTCCCAGGCTGGCAAACTGTGGAAGGAGAGGAGTTTGTCAGCATTTTATAATGGTCTCACAGTCCTACTGCTGTGCACTGCCCCTTTAACGAGTAGGTTTTCTGGAATGTTTTTTTTCAAAATACTAAGTCGGTGTTCTAGAACTCCACTGCTTTCAGTGACCAGGAGTGATTGTGACATCAGCATTAGAATGTTCAGTTTAGAACATTCTAATCGCATTGTGTTCTTACACCTTAAAGGGGTAACGTGCTTTATCCTGCTCTGTCTAACCCAGCACGCTTAAGGCAGTGGGCCCTAAAGGAACGGCTGTCTGCGGCGCGGTACCTCTCCCATGACGGCGATGGCGGTCTCCCCCTTGGCCTGCGCCACGCGGTGCTCTATCAGGTAGTACATGTACTCGTCGTACAGCAGCCGGATCAGGTGGAAGGAGCCGAAGCTGGCGGCGCTGCGCAGGGTCAGGTCTCTGATCACCATGGAGCTGAGAGAGAGGGGGAGAGGGAGAGAGGGCAGGGTCAGGTCTCTGATCACCATGGAGCTGAGAGAGAGGGGGAGAGGGAGAGAGGGCAGGGTCAGGTCTCTGATCACCATGGAGCTGAGAGAGAGGGGGAGAGGGAGAGGGAGAGAGGGCAGGGTCAGGTCTCTGATCATTATGGAGCTGAGAGAGAGGGAGAGGGGGAGAGGGAGAGAGGGCAGGGTCAGGTCTCTGATCACCATGGAGCTGAGAGAGAGGGGGAGAGGGAGAGAGGGCAGGGTCAGGTCTCTGATCACCATGGAGCTGAGAGAGAGGGGGAGAGGGAGAGAGGGCAGGGTCAGGTCTCTGATCACCATGGAGCTGAGAGAGAGGGGGAGAGGGAGAGAGGGCAGGGTCAGGTCTCTGATCACCATGGAGCTGGGAGAGAGAGGGGGAGAGGGCAGGGTCAGGTCTCTGATCACCATGGAGCTGAGAGAGAGAGAGAGAGGGAGAGAGGGCAGGGTCAGGTCTCTGATCACCATGGAGCTGAGAGAGAGAGAGAGAGGGAGAGAGGGCAGGGTCAGGTCTCTGATCACCATGGAGCTGAGAGAGAGGGGGAGAGGGAGAGAGGGCAGGGTCAGGTCTCTGATCACCATGGAGCTGAGAGAGAGAGAGAGAGGGAGAGAGGGCAGGGTCAGGTCTCTGATCACCATGGAGCTGAGAGAGAGGGGGAGAGGGAGAGAGGGCAGGGTCAGGTCTCTGATCACCATGGAGCTGAGAGAGAGAGGGAGAGAGGGCAGGGTCAGGTCTCTGATCACCATGGAGCTGAGAGAGAGGGGGAGAGGGAGAGAGGGCAGGGTCAGGTCTCTGATCACCATGGAGCTGAGAGAGAGAGGGAGAGAGGGCAGGGTCAGGTCTCTGATCACCATGGAGCTGAGAGAGAGAGGGAGAGAGGGCAGGGTCAGGTCTCTGATCACCATGGAGCTGAGAGAGAGGGGGAGAGGGAGAGAGGGCAGGGTCAGGTCTCTGATCACCATGGAGCTGAGAGAGAGGGGGAGAGGGAGAGAGGGCAGGGTCAGGTCTCTGATCACCATGGAGCTGAGAGAGAGAGGGAGAGGGGGCAGGGTCATGTCTCTGATCACCATGGAGCTGTGACGCAGAGGGAAGGCCAACCGATCAGTCCACATTCGGTAAAAAAAACCCCAAAAATCCGTTCAGGCTCCACTCACACAGGCAGACAAAATTGCGTGAGAGAAACTCCTTTTCTCACCCAGCCAGTGAGCTCACGTTAATAGTAAACCCTGATCACTCCCTGCCAGTAAACCCTGATCACACCACAGCCCACCATTTGGCACCGATGAGTGAAATCGCAGGAGAATAAAGGCTGTACAGAGTCTGGATTTCCTGTCTCTGTTCAGTCACACGTGCAGCAGAAACGCTGATACTGGTCAGAGGGACTTTACCACGTAGACCTTGAGACTCCTACAATTTACCACAAGTTTTTTTTTCCCCCCCAACAAACAATTTACAATTTTTGTCATTTGGCAGAACCAAAGCAACGTACAAAAGCAAACACCACCAGAGCTAGAGTTGGGGAAAGTTACGGTCATGTATACAGTCAAGGTGCTAGCTTAAGACCTGCTAGATAAAGGGAGATTGCAAGTGTTTGAAGAGACGGGACAGCCAGCTGGTCTGATTGGAGCACACGGTGTCATCGCTGTCTGAAGACAGGAAAGGGCGGTACCGTTCGCTGCTCGCCATGCCGGTGTGAGCCAGTCGTTTAGGCCGCGCCCCCTCTGCCCCTCACCTGTAGAAGGACCACTTCAGCAGGAAGAGCTTGGCGGCTTTGGGGAAGGCGGGGCTGGCCTGGTAGGGCTTCAGGACCTGGGTGACCACCCCGTCCAGCCAGGCGGCCCACTGCTCCAGAGAGTTCTGCTGCTGCAGCGTCAGCTTGAAGTCCTGCTCTAACCGCTGCACCACCCGGTCCTCGCAGCGGCACACCCACGAGGCCTGCTCCTGAGGGGCGCAGAGGGAGACCGTCCAATCACGGGTCACTCACTGGCATGGCAACCAATGAGGTAAGCTCCCGAGAGATACCACACACAGTCCCTTTTATAGCTAGACCACTACCACACACACTCCCTTTTACAGCTAGACCATTACCACACACACCCCCTTTTACAGTTATACCATTACCACACACACTCCCTTTTACAGCTAGACCATTGCCACACACACCCCCTTTTACAGCTAGACCATTACCACACACACACCCTTTTACAGTTATACCATTACCACACACAGTCCCTTTTACAGCTAGACTATTACCAAACACAGTCCCTTCTCAGCTAGACCAGCACACATTAACAGCTGAACCGCCAGCACACAATCAGCACTACAGGCAGCTCTGTCCCTGCTACAGACAGACAGACAGACAGACATACAGACAGACAGACAGGCAGGCAGGCAGACAGACAGACAGGCAGGCAGACAGACAGACAGGCAGACAGACAGACAGACAGACAGACAGACAGGCAGACAGGCAGACAGGCAGACAGGCAGGCAGACAGACATACAGACAGACAGGCAGGCAGGCAGGCAGACAGACAGACAGACAGGCAGACAGACCTGCACGTTGGCGAAGTCCACCCGGTTGAGGTCGCTCAGCATCTGGTTGATCTGCGCTGTGTTCTGCAGGACCGCGCGCGCAGCCTGGGCCAGGTGGTTGAGGGAGGTGTACCTGCGCAGCGTCTGCGCAAACGCACCTGCTGATGTCACCTGGTGGGGGGGGGAGAGGGGGATCGTGAGAGAGAGCTGACCCCGACACTCCGTTCACAGGGACGACAGGACCCCTGCCTAAACACAGCCTGGCCAATGGGATGGTTCTGGGGCGGGGCAGCCTCTCATGAAACAGGTGGGTTTTAAGGGGGAGGTAGACGGCGCTGTAGGCGAGCTCCCGGTTACAGGCACAGCTCACCGTGTCTCACAGTGTGGCACCGCTACTCCCGGTAAACGTGCGCTCGTTCGCTGAAATGACACACCTTGATGCGGAGCATCTCCTCAGGAATGTTCATCATGGCGTTGGACAGCCAGCTCTCCAGGCTCTTGGCGAAGTTTCGGATGGCTTGTGTTAAGGCACCTGTGGGACGTGGAGGGGAGGTGAGTTCAGAAGCACCGTCTACAAACCTGAATGTAAACTGTCAGTTTCACAGCCGAAATCAAAGTGGTATGGGTGGAATGAACTGACCGGAGGATGGAGGCTTTGTGTAGTGTACACATTATGGATGAGTGATGGATGTAGGATGTAGGGTGCGTGTAGTGTACACTCATTATGGATGAGTGATGGATGTAGGATGTAGGGTGCGTGTGTAGTATACACTCACTGGGGATGAGTGAAGGATGTAGGGTGTAGGGTGCGTGTGTAGTGTGCACTCACTGGGGATGAGTGAAGGATGTAGGGTGTAGGGTGTGTGTGTAGTGTGCACTCACTGGGGATGAGTGAAGGATGTAGGGTGTAGGGTGCGTGTGTAGTGTGCACTCACTGGGGATGAGTGAGGGATGTAGGGTGTAGGGTGCGTGTGTAGTGTGCACTCACTGGGGATGAGTGAGGGATGTAGGGTGTAGGGTGCGTGTGTAGTGTGCACTCACTGGGGATGAGTGAGGGATGTAGGGTGTAGGGTGCGTGTGTAGTGTGCACTCACTGGGGATGAGTGAGGGATGTAGGGTGTAGGGTGCGTGTGTAGTGTACACTCACTGGGGATGAGTGAGGGATGTAGGGTGTAGGGTGCGTGTGTAGTGTGCACTCACTGGGGATGAGTGAGGGATGTAGGGTGTAGGGTGCGTGTGTAGTGTGCACTCACTGGGGATGAGTGAGGGATGTAGGGTGTAGGGTGCGTGTGTAGTGTGCACTCACTGGGGATGAGTGAGGGATGTAGGGTGTAGGGTGCGTCTGTAGTGTGCACTCACTGGGGATGAGTGAGGGATGTAGGGTGTAGGGTGCGTGTGTAGTGTGCACTCACTGGGGATGAGTGAGGGATGTAGGGTGTAGGGTGCGTGTGTAGTGTACACTCACTGGGGATGAGTGATGGATGTAGGATGTAGGGTGCGTGTGTAGTATACACTCACTGGGGATGAGTGAGGGATGTAGGGTGTAGGGTGCGTGTGTAGTGTGCACTCACTGGGGATGGGACGCAGCACGTCGGGGATGAGGATCTCCACCAGGCCCTGGTACAGCGTGTTGTCGCAGTCTTTGCTCCAGCGCAGCACCGGATCGTACTTGCACAGAATCACCAGGCAGGACTTGGGCAGCCGCTTCTCCGACTCGTCATGGCTGGGCCAGTAACACAGGGATGGTACACTGTGAACACCCTGTGTGTGATTGGCTTACACTGCGAGTGCCCTGCGGGTGACTGGCTTACACTGTGAACACCCTGTGTGTGATTGGCTTACACTGTGAGTGCCCTGCGGGTGATTGGCTGACACTGTGAACGCCCTGTGTGTGATTGGCTTACACTGTGAGTGTTCCAGTGTCGCTGGCCTGGTTCTCACTGAACCTCCAGAAGGTTTTCCACAGCGTCTCCACCAGAGTAAACTGCAGGTTAATTATCACATCCAGGATGGCCTGGTGGGGAAAGGAAAGAGGGTAGTCTGACAGTCACAGTTACTCCGAGGTACAGACTTACAGTCAGTTATTCTGCGGTAGTCTTGCAGTCACAGTTATTATACCTCGCAGTGCTCCCTGTATAGCAGCTGGTAGTTCTTAATGTGCTCCAACTCAATCCCATCAGGCAGTGCTTTGCCCTGGAGGTCGATGTCGGGGAACTCAGGAAGGGCGCGAGAGGCATCTGGTCACAGGTGGGGAGAGATCATCACTCAGGGGAGTGCGCCTGTGCGTGGAGTCAATCACCACGGCCTTCCCTAGTGACCCTAGTGCATGGAGTCCATCACCCCGGCCTTCCCTAGTGACCCTAGTGCGTGGAGTCCATCACCCCGGCCTTACCTAGTGACCCTAGTGCGTGGAGTCCATCACCCCGGCCTTCCCTAGTGACCCTAGTGCATGGAGTCCATCACCCCGGCCTTCCCTAGTGACCCTAGTGCGTGGAGTCCATCACCCCGGCCTTCCATAGTGACCCTAGTGCGTGGAGTCCATCACCCCGGCCTTCCCTAGTGACCCTAGTGCGTGGAGTCCATCACCCCGGCCTTCCCTAGTGACCCTAGTGCATGGAGTCCATCACCCCGGCCTTCCCTAGTAACCCTAGTGCATGGAGCCCATCACCCCGGCCTTCCATAGTGACCCTAGTGCGTGGAGTCCATCACCCGGCCTTCCCTAGTAACCCTAAGTTAAGCTACGAGCTACTGCTAGGTGCTACTTCTAAATATTTCAGGGTTAAATTCTGTATGGAGAACAAGTAAAGCACTAAAAGGAGACTTAAGGAGGGATTTGATTGAGGTTTTTGTATTTTAAAAAGGTGATTAAGAGTGGACTACAGTCAATATTTTGTTAAAATTCTGCTCTCTCTTCAGTAAGTGTCTTTGGTCAATACTTGGAACAGCTTGCCAGGTTATGTATTAAAGCTCAACACCCTATTTCACAGAGCGCTCAATAAACAGTAGACACAATGGCGAGCCTACATAGGCTGTATGGTCTGTTCTTGTCATCAAACATTCGTATGTTACTATGTGGTGGAATATTGTTCTGCCCCCCCAAGGTGAGTCAGAGAGCAAATCTGATCATAAGACCAGACTGAAGTCCGGAGTCTTAACAGCAGTACCAGGGTGGTGATTCTGCTGTGAAGTGTGAAATCTCTCTGCTCACCCAGGAACTGCTGGTACTGCTGCACCTGGGCACTGATGTCAGAGAGACCCCCTCCCTGCTGCTGCCCCGCCCCCAGAGCCATCCCATTGGTCATCCCCTCCACCTTCTGCACTGGCTTTAATCTGGACCGGAAACAGGGAGAGAACAGTCAGTCAGAGGTACAAAGCGCTGTTTGTCATTCGCCATCAGACACAGACAAACTGACGGACAGACAGACACATAGACACACAGGCAGACAGATAAAACAGGCAGGCAGACGGTGACACCCAGACAGACAGACAGAGACACATAGACAGAGACAGAGAGACACACAGAGACAAACAGACAGAAAGACAGGCAGATAGAAAGACAGACGGAACCTCTGTTTTTGGGAAAAGGGCTGCTGTCTCATGGCCAGGTGCTGCTGGTCTTCCATCAGTCTGAGCAGGGAGGAGCTGGCTTTGATCCGCAGGCCGTAGTAATGGTACTTAGAGTTGCCTCTGAAACACAAGCAGACTGGAAGCTCTCATCACTGTGCTAGTGTGCAGTGTGGGTAGCTGCCGTGTGCAGGGCAGGATGGGTGGCTGCCACGTGCAGTGCAGGGTGGATGGTTGCCGTGCGCAGTGTGGGTGGTTGCCACGAGCGGCGTGGGTGGTTGCCATGTGCAGTGCAGTGTGGGTACTTACCGCGTGCCCAGCCTCCGTGTTTTCAGGCCCATGAAGACGGAGCGGATGAGCTTGCCGAAGGAGGCGGCGTTGACGGGCTCCAGCTTCTGCTCCTGGCAGTGCAGCAGGTAGTGGCAGTACAGCGTGGAGCGCGGCAGGCTCACGCCCTCCGCCGTCTCGTAGTTATCCAGCAGCCACTGCACCTGGGGGCGGGGCACAGCGAGGTCACACACTCCACCCTGCACGTGCACACACACACACACACACATACAAATGCGCACAAAAACATGCATGCACGGAGGGCACACACGGCCTTGCTTATGCTCACTCTCACACGCACACACAGCTCACACACCTCCCTGCATGAGCACACGCACACACACAGACTTACACTAAGTGGTGTGCCGTGACATACAATCAGGGTATGCAATGAAACCTGCCCTCAAAAGTTAGTCAGATATCATGAAGAGACACACCTGTCACAATGGCAAAAACGGCACTGAAATTGGCTGTCGATTCATGTTTCGCTTTCATATTCACACTTAAGTAGCACAGTTAAGCATACACATTAAGCCTCTGGATAAGAAGGGCATCCGCTTTCGCTCCCATGCACTGTGACACTGAATGGAGACAAGGTCGGGTCTTCGACCGACGCGAATGAGATGTTTGCTCGGAAAGCGAAAACACAGTCAAAGCCGCCACACGGCACTGCGGCCATCAGGCTTGCCTGATTCATCAGCGTTTATTCGCTCGCTCGATACACAGCAGCGAGCTTGCCTCATTAACGAGGACAGACTTCAAGGAAAATTCTAGAGAGAGAGAGAGAGATGCGACTGCGCTTTAACTGTGCTTTCCGAAACGGACTGAGTGAAGATGTCATGACGGACACTCCCGGACACGATTGGACGGGGATTCGGGGAGGCGGGGTTTCGCCGCATACCTTTTTGTCTGCCGACGGCACACTATTGGCTTCTCCCTCTGTCAGTATACTCACGGTGGCGGGAGACGCGCGGGTGTTCTGCGAGTAGCTCTGACCGGCGGCGCTGCTGCCCAGCACGTACCCCCCCTGGATGACATAGCTGCCCCCGCCGCCGTTGCCCCCCCCTCCTCCTGCCCCGGCGCCGCTGGGAGCGGCCCCCGCCGCCACCGCCTCCCCCACCCCCGCGCCGGGCGCCGCGCTGGCCACGATCTGCCCCGCCCCCGACACGAACATGGACACCGCTCCCCCCGCGCCCGTCGTCACCGCCACCGTTTGAGAGGTCGCCGGGGTGACGACCTGCGACCCCGAGGTGGGCGGGGCCTCATAGTAGGTGGTGGCACCGGTCTGGGTGTACAGGGGGGTGTCTGTGTAGGTGTAGCTGCCAGATCGTCTGCAGAGTAGGCAGATGAGAGAAAGGGAGAGCGAGAGAAAGAGAGAGAAATGGTGGGGGGGGGGAAGGGGTTAGAGGAGAGAATAAAACTCAAAAAATTGACATTTGAGTAACACAAACATTTTCACCATATCATTTAAAATGGCATACGTTACATGTTACACACCAGCCATTTAACAAGCCCAGGCATGCCGAGCCAGTGCAGATCCAGACATGGATTCACAAGCGTCTTCCTCCAAAGTACGTGACAGTGCCTCTTATCAGACTGCAGCTTACAGGCTAAGCTCATGAAACTTGGACAGAAACCCACAGTCTGATAAGCAGCACGTGCTTGGGAGGAGAACAGCCGCAGACTCGAAAATGGAGAAAAAAAATGGAGTAAATAGAATTTAAAACCCACAGCCCCACTCAGCAGCCCCAGGGGGTTTGGTGCTGAATTAGGCAGGGACGTGGGGACTCACATGGTGCTGGTGGTATAGCTGGCCTCGCCCCCCTCAACGTACTGCACCTGACTGGTGTACACATGCTGTACTGGGACCTGCTGGAGCTGCTGCTGCACCTGGGAGACACACGCACATACACGCACACACATGTAAAGTAATTAAGTGGCCCTAGATAAGAGTACCCACTAAATGCTCTAATATCATTTATCATGGTAGTTCCACAATGGGGGGGGGGGGGGGGGGAATTTCCATGGGGTTTCCAAGGCCTGTGCTATCTGTGCAGCCAGCATGACACAGATAGCATGTAAGAACATTGGTATCAGTAAGCCACAGGCTACAGTAGTGTGGTGCATAAATCAGTAATGCTAACCCGCAGAATTCCTATGACGGAAGATATGTCGTGTACATATATCAGTAATGGTAATCCACATGGTGCGCATAGCCTGATACGGGCCATGGAAATTCATATGTGGTGAAAACTGAATGGCGTCTCCTACGCGCCACATGACATCATTGTCATACGAGCACTGATGCGTTCCCTCCGCTCCTGGCCTGACCTTCCCTATCACCCTCCTCTTCCTCTCTTTAATTATTTATGTTCCTCCTAGACCCCCCCCCATATGGGACCTATCACACATCGCCAGCCCTGGTACCCATCTCCCCGCTGTGTCCCGAGCACTCTGCCCTGGGATTCGAACCCGCAACGTTCTGGTTTCGCGACTGGCTGTTATCTGGGCGGCGGTCCGCGCGGCCGGCTCCCTGACGTACTCTGTGGCCGGTGAGGGGCCCCCACATCAGGCTCGGGTGCGAGGCCAGCCCTGGGTCCAGCGGGCAGGGGGGCGTGTCCACGTTCCAGCCCAGCGGGAGGGGGTGGAGGGGGGCGGGGGAGGGGAGGGGGATGAGGAGGAGGGGGGCGGAGCCGTCCGAGCCGTGGCCCATGCCGCCCGCCAGGAGGAGGGCCCGGCCGCCTGCCTGCGGGTCCGCGTGTCTGTCCCACGCGTCTGTCCTCCGTCTCTGTACTTCTCCTCTCCCTGCCTCTCCCGCCATCTCTCCCTGACTGACCTGCAGGCTCTGTAACCAGGGGAACGTCAGATACCGCTACAACCGCCTGACCTGCGTCCAGCGGAAACCTGCGCCGTCAAGAGCGCAGAAGCAGGTTTTTAAAAAAATGTTATTTTCAACATTCTAAGTCAGTGTTCTAGAACTCCGGGAAAAAATCTGCACGTGAGAACTGTGTGTGTCAGTGTGTGGGTGCACGTTCGGTCACGCAAACGTCTGAAGCTGTGTATGGATACGTGTGCGTGTGCCTTTTTGTGTTTATACACGTGTGTGTCTGATTGTGAGTCAGTGTTGATGTTTGTGCTTGTGCTCTTGTCTGTCAGTGCGTTCATGTGAGTGTGCCGGTACGTATATGTGAGAGTGTGCGTGTGCGTGAGTGTATCTCACCTCCTGAGTCAGGTGCACAGGCTGCAGGCTGGTCACACTCAGCTGAGCGCTCTGCCCAGTCTTGCCCGTCTGAGATGCTGCTTGCACCACGGACCTCTGTGGGCGCGAGATGCCAATCAATCAGTCTCATCTCCGTATAGCACCCTGCATGCTGAAGTGCCCGCAGGCAGCGTGCAAATCATGACAGGAGGGTGTGGCCGCAGGTAATCAGATTTGTCTAGGAGTCGTGACTGGCTGTGAGCCTGAGGAGGGCTCTGCATGCCCAGCTTATAAATCAGTCGCCCAGCAGCAGAGGGGCACATCTCTGCTCAGAGGGGCTCTCACAGCACGCACAGCCCGACCTGCAGCATCACAGGCGGCCGCGTGTGTGTCCGCAGAACGGAATACAGCGCACGCCACGTTTACGAATCCGTGGTTAATGGAAAATTCTGAATTTCATTTATTATGAATTCAGACATGTTTGATTGCGTTTTTCTGCGCGGACCCTCGACATTGCACTTTTTCCTCCGCAGCTCAGCCGGTGCGATGACTTGATGAGCGTTTGTTTTGTTCCCGAGCGTTTGCTTCGATCACCGCAGTTCATTTCCGATTCAATTCATTCTTGTTCTCCGTTTTTTATTTAGTTTAATACTCTCTTGCGTTTTTGGGGTTCCGCGTGGTGGATTGGTTGCAAGTAATTCACGTCGCCCCCTGAAGGCACAAGGCGTCATTGCATGGGTTTTCAGCCCCAGGCTGCAGCAGTGCTTCAGGAAACCGAGGAAGGAAATGAGGTTTGCCTGAGGTGCAGGAAACACCCGTGTAAATTTGCACTGACAGGCTATAACCGTGCGAATCACGTGTTTCTGTTCACAACGGCTGCCTATGGGGCACACCCAAAAAAGCCCAACTCACAGCAAGCCTCCCTTACAGGTTTTCTGCATTTAATTATTCATTTCATTTCAGCATGCATGCTCAACACACAACGTTCCCGGTCGTCCCGTTCCTTAAGACCGGAGCTCAAAGGTTACTGAGGTAAGAATGATCCCTTTTTCCTGTGCGTCAAAGCGTGTGTTTAGAGCGAAGTTCAAAGTACACAGGCAGGCCGTGGGCTGGAGTAGCTTGCTGTCTGTACTGTTGGCCCGCTCACTTCCACGCTAATGAATATTCATGAGTATTCGGAGCTCAGAGACCTGATAGGCAGACTGCTCACCTGCAGCTGAGGTGTGTTCTGGGGGGGGGGGGGGGGGGGCTTACCTGCTGGGCTGTCTGCACCTGCTGCACCACCTGCGTGGGCACCCCAGTCTGCACCCCCACTGGAGGGGGGCTGGAGTCTGACACTGAATCACTGGAGTGCAAGGAGCCCTCTGGAAGAACAGAGAGCGAGAGAGAGATGGAAAGAGCGTGGGAGGGAGGGAGAGAGGGAGGAAGAGAAAGGGGAACAGGGAGAGGGGGCACAAAAAAGGAGAAACAAAAGCAGAAGAGAGAGGGAGAGGGAGGGAGGGCATAGATAGAGAAGGGAAATGGAGAGAGAGAGAGAGAGCACAGTCACATGTAGAGTACAGTAGTGGCACAGCCTCCCATACTGCTCACACACTATCAGGTAAACATCCACATGCAGGCCCAACACCAGCCCTCCCATTTCTTCACTTCCCGGTGAAACACGAATTAAAGAAGCGGATGTTCCTGGTGGAAGAGTGCCGTGCCCAAGCTGAGCTCACAGGCTGGGAGACACAGTCCAGGGACACAGCCACATTCTCAGGACAGGTGAGAGAGGAATAGGCCCTGCAAGACCCTTCCCCTCCCCTTCACAAATAAGTATGAATAAAAGGGGAAGTACTACTGCAATAAGAAGACTGAGAACAGAATTGTAAGAAAACATAAATGAAATTGAGAAAGAAACAGGAAACTAAACTAGATCATGAATTGTAGAAGAAACTGTTTGCTTGCAGAAGGCTTGAAAGATATTGTTAAAATAGCCTTTTTGTACTTCCTTTTTTGTAAGGCTGTAAAAAAAAAGGACATTACATTCTTCCAAAATCTAAAACTGTTCTGTCTAAGCTTGTTTACAGCCTAGCACAGCTACAGTGTCCCGGGTTAAATTTCGCTCTCCCCATCTCTGTTCTTGTCAGAACAGCTCAACAAATGGCAACCGCTGTCATTATCTGCTGTGCTGAGGCACCTGTTTTATCCCAGGAGGAGCTTCCTGCTCTTCCAAACGCTGAGGACAACAGGCAAACATGACTTTCATTATACTTTTTCATAGCTAATGCTGAGTAATCGGTAAAATAATGAGTGATTTAAGTCATCGTACAACTGTGTGTGTGTATGGAAATAGTCACGCACGCACACGCGCACACACACACACACACACACACACACACACACCACCTTATCTGTGTGGTTCAAAGGTCTCTCACCTGTAACTGTGACTACGATGTACTGGGGCGTGGCCTGGACGTTACTGGACTGAGAGGGGGAGCCCTGGATCTCCGCAGTGACGTACTGTGTCTGGGCGGGGGCGGGCTGCGTGGGGGTGGTTTGGGGCCCCGCCGTGGTCTTCTGAGCAGGGGGCGGGGCGGCCGGGGTGGGGGGCGTG
Source organism: Anguilla anguilla (assembly GCF_013347855.1). NCBI lineage: Eukaryota > Metazoa > Chordata > Actinopteri > Anguilliformes > Anguillidae > Anguilla > Anguilla anguilla. The sequence goes on from NC_049217.1 coordinate 21,886,895, forward strand.
CTCTGTCCTGGTGTGGGAGGGGTGGCGGAGGGCTGGGCCGTGGCAGTCTGCAGCTCCGCGAGGAACTGCGCTGGGGCGGTGGGCGGGGACTGCCCGGGCGCCACGCTCACGGCGCCCCCTTGTTGCTGGGAGGTCGGCTGCAGCTCCCCCACGTAGCCTGGAGTCGCCATGACAACAGCAGGGACTCCACTCTGATAAAAAAAAAAGAGGAAAATAAACAAACACGAATGCAAGCGTGTGCATGCACACACAGTCATACACTTGCATGGACACACACTACTGCACGGTCTTGACTGGACCCAAGACTTTGACCTCAAACTCGACCCAGGAATGCCCAGCGTGCATTCTCAGCCCGACCCGACTCAAATAACACCGATCATCAAATGTAACGCCATATATACCACTTTAGCCCCGAATATAATGCTCTTACAGTAAGATTCCGCTTATTTAATGCAGAAACTATAGTCTATGGTACAGTTCAGCCTATTTCCGTTCTCCCTCATTACGTAACCTATATTTCAAGCAAAAGCAACATGACCCTTTATTATTTCTCATGAACAAACACACAAATCCTCAGTATGAACAACCAAATAGCACTTCATGATGCTACCAAACCAAAAGGACTTCACATAGGCACAGGAGGGTTCCAAAAATTTCTAAGTAGCCAGCTTGGTGTGTTGGCAGTGAGGAGAGAAATTGTTCTGCTGACATAATTTTTACCAAATGAATTTGCAAGCATCAAATATGTGTCTAAAAGAAGCCGGCCAAACAGAAGTCCGTAGTCAGCCACTTAGCCGACAGCCGGCGCTTGGGGAACTCCTTGTAGGCACCCTGAATAATTAAAGGTAGGTATGTACGCTATGTAATATTGATCTTCAGCCTTCTAATTTCCAAAACTGTGCATACTTAAGCCAGGCTAATAGGCTATTGCCCAATTAGCCCAATATAAGGAGACTAAAGAGTAGCCTGTGTGTCTCCTCCCAAAAAAAAATAACTTCATGGTCTGATGACACTCACCAAAATGTGTACCATGAAAACTACCAGGCACCTAAATTTCAACATAATGGATTTTCCATCAGTCAGCAGTTTTTCTGTTCTTTGCTATGGTACAGCTGATAGAAACCCGGTATGTAAGGGCTTCAGAACCACTTAAAATCATAAGGTGATTGTTTTGTGACTGGCATCGGTATTTGTGGGAGTAGTTGGGGGGCTTAGACCAAAAGATTATTTCATTGATTGGAATGGAGGGTACTCCGGTATGGAGAGAATGTTGCCGGGGGGGGGGGGGTGAGAGAAGTGAAGGAGGAACGGGGGAGGGAAGGGACAGAGCTGGTTTCTTGTTACCTGTAATGCGATCGCAGCCATTAGATATGCGACCGCAGCGGACTACGGCTCTGTTCGTGCTGACCTGCAACAACGGTCCATGTTTACGGGAGGGGGTGCCCTCTGGTGCTAGTCTTTCTTAGAACACACTTCCAATTTACCCTTTCAGAGCTGGAAAAGTTACATTTGAAATTAGTTTGGTAGGCGGGGGCGGTTCTCCTCCACGGCCCCCAGTCCACATTGGGAGATTGGGATCCTACCATTTGATGGTGGGATAAGATGGCTCACTAGTTAACCTATCCAGTTTTTAAAAATAGACACATCATTGGCAAAGAAACACTTATTTTTACTTCTCCTTGGCTCTCACTGTAAAAAAAAAAAAGTGGACATGCATGTTTAGTGGTCAATGCTGCAACTCTAATTCCCCTTTCTATGCTTCTATATCTGTGAGTAAGAAAGGAATACAAGACAGAAGACACACAGTCAAATAGTGGCATACAAGATTTAATCTAATGGGGGGGGGGGGGGTGAGGGAAAGAGTGTAAAGTTACTTTCACTGACACACAGACAGAGAAAATTGGGTCTTTGTGGGGGTGGGGGGGTACGAGAGCCCATGAGATTCATAGCGCTCAAAGATGTTTCAAAGACGCCTGAGAAAGTGAGTCACCCACCAGTTGAGGTCCAAATTTCCCATCTTGCGAAACGCAAGGATGGTTTGCGCAAGAGCCCATAGCTCTAAATCGGACGCATTTATAACGGGAAGGGAGGCCGGGAACGTTACACTGGGGTAAACCTATTCTAGGAGGAGAGATGTGGCTTCGCGGTCTGTCCGCCTCTAAACGGAACCAAGGTTTACATTTTTAAAACGTGGCCTCGTTTCCAGCTTGAGTCTGGTAGGTCAGATAATGGTATGAGGTGAACTCCCAGCCAGTGACAATGTCACGGCAAGTGCAAGTGTTAGCGCTGTAAATAACGCCAACCAGAAAAGATATGCCAAGAGAAAACTGCGTGCAGCTTGAAAATCCGAAGTATCTCTCAATCAATAACGACCATGCAATAATGAGACTGCCACGATGTCTAGAATTAGCTGACACTCTGATTTTGGCGTTTCTTTAACTGAATAACGTTAAATGCACAAGTTAAGCAACTTACTGTTTGCGTCATTTTATGAACATACATATCTGGGTTGCTAGTGCGTTTAGCATATAAACTGCCAGACCCGAATTTAATTCAAGAAAATCGTTTATTTAACACACAGCTTCAATGAAAAAAGTAGATCTTCAAGGGTGTTTTAGTTAAAACTTCCCATGCAGTACATTTCATTATTCAAAATTCATTAGTTAGAACGACTTTATAGGAGATCGGTAGGATTTTCTTTCACTGGGATACATTTTTCCTGACCAAACCACCCCATCACATTATATCACTCGAACGCATGCACTCGGTCGACCCTTGGCATTCCCCCTACATTAGGATTTCCCCTGTCAACCTCCATTCCAATGGAGCTGGTGGCGCTGAAGTTAAGCCAGAATACACAACGTGGTTCGTTTCTCCTCGCATACTCTGCGCACTCCTCTCTGATTGGTTCAAGAGCCATACTTGGCAATACAGTCCAATGATAGAAAAGTGCGAATTGTATACGAAGAGAGCCCACAGTGCAACAGCTGCAAGAGAGCTAACCCTATTCGGATTCGTTGCCTCAGATGCCAGTCACAAACATTCCTCTCTCAGCAACACCTCCAGCATTTTAGCACCACCCCCTTATTTGAACAGCTTCATTTTCACGGGTTTCACTTCTACAGATGTCCGCGGCATGATCCAGCAAACGTATGCTTCTCGGAATTTCGTTGTACTGACAGAAAACTTGTAAAAAGTAACGCCAGCAAGTTCCACCAAAATTGCCAGGGCTGCAGCCACTGCAGCGATTCGATTACCTCGCTCTACCCTGTTGTCCAAAGGAAGGACGGAGATATCAATAAACGAAATTAAACGGAAATTATAGTATCAAACCTGGTTTCCTTGTCAAAGTTAACAATTTACACGGTTACACGGTGTCAGTGCCCCCTCTGAAACGGTGACACACACTCGCTGTTTGCTTCAAGTATTAACAACAAAACTCACGTTGCAACTAAAAGTACAGTACTCTCACGTATTCCGACAACCGCCATTTTGTACCCCAGTCACGGATTTGACATCGTCATAACAACCGCCTGGTTCTGGAGAGTGTCTTCTACTAAGCATACTGCCTTCGGACCTCCACCTTGCTAGACACTTTTGCTCATTTAGCCAGCCAGCCAGCTAGCTAGGGTGGCTACGGGCTAACTAGATACAGAAACAACAGTCGGGAAAACACAGCAGCGTTCTTCACAATGTTTTTCATTTCAAACATCAGAAGCCAAACAAGTAAAGTTTTTTCACCTCTGATTTCCTTTGAATTTTCCCTCGGATTTTTTTGTGTATTTTAATTTTTTTAAGAATCGGGTTGTTGTTGTTGTTGATTTTCGTTGCTGGGTTCTTGTCGCCAGGACTACCGTGGCTATGGCGCTTCGTCCTCACCGGGGCAACTGTTGCTACCCACCCGATTTAATCCCACCCTCTCTTTCCCTCTGATTGGCTCTATATGTCAAACGCCCTAGAATTATATTTCTGCAATAGGAGCGCCCCATTTGTCAATAAATAGCCTTTCGTGCCATTTGTTATGTCCTCTGTCTATCATCAACAGCAATTGCGCAATTGAAATAACACACCCCGTAAACCCTTAGCAATTGGGATATATAACTGTCAATCTACTGCTACTGTTGCTATCGCATAATTTGTGCCTAGCGGTTGGAATATTCGAAGTATCAAACATAGCGAATATTCCGCGGAATAAAAAAAAATATTCCTCTAGATAAGAATACATGCATTCCTTAAGCGAGGACTATTCTCCACCACCCCAAATAATTATTATTAAATTATTCTTCTCTAATTAGTGTTGTCGAACTATGCTGTCCTACTGGAGGAATAATTTAAACAGATAGATTTACATGTACTTGCATGCAAAAAAAAAAGTAATGCTCGCATTGTTTTTCCGTTACTGTCTGTATCCTGTGCAGAGATGCTCACGTTGTTTTTCCTATTGGTTTTCATATTGGTTGTTGTCGTGTATCTTAATGCATTGCCTTGGAGAATTACTGCCACGCACAAATCACCTATTAACACAAAATATACGGAGTACAAGCTTACAGAGCCATCCTTGTGCAACATTCCCCACCACAAAATAAAATACTGGTGAGCAGAAAATATGAAAAAGGTGAAGGCCTCCATGCCCTCCATCTTTTCTCTCAAGCATGTGTGGGCAGTTAGCGACGAGTACAGTTAGTTACTATGATTGTTGAGTCGAAAGAAGTGTGAACGTAGCTTTTGTGTCTGATGATCTGTGGGAATGGCTGGGATATTGTTGGCGCTTTCCTGTACCACTACCAGTTAACCATGCCTAATTTGCAAAATGTGTAAAATAAATAAATATACTACTCCCTTTGCTGGAAAATGGCTACATACATGTACATATTGTAAGGTGTTTACACAAATCTGGAATACTCTGAAGAACAGGAAGCACATGTGAAACTTGATTCCCCCGTCACATGCTGTACACTTACAAGCTCTAGAGCAGAGCTGCCCAACCCTGTTCCTGGAGATCTACCGTTGGTTTTCACTCTCCAATCCTAACAAAGCATAACCTCATTCAACAGCTGGAGATTTTGTTGAGCTGCTAATTAGTATAATCATGTGTGTAAATTTAGGGTTGAAATGAAAACAGACAGGACAATAGATCTCCAGAAACAGGGTTGGGCAGTCCTGCTCCAGAGTTTACATAAGTATCAGCTTTACTGTTCAGTAATACACGCACACATTCAAAACACATAAATACACCTCCACACACCCATGCCTACACAAAGGCATCCAAAGTTGCAGCTGAGGGGGAGACCACGGGTAAGACTGAGAAGAAGGGCTTTCCATTGGCATGTCATGATGCTGCGCTCTTAACCCCAGCCAATGGCTCGCAGACAATGTGAAAATTAATCGCCCCCGAATATCTTGCCCCAAAATGCCACGTCGGAAGCATCTGTTTCGGCATATTAATTACAATGTTATTGTTGCACTGGGGAATGAGGGACCTTTGCCGACGTGGTCACCCAGATAGGGCCCAGGATCCCATTCTCTGCTTCCTCTGATAGCGCACGCGTTCCCCTGTTATCTGCCAGCCTAAATGTCACAGAATGCTCCCCGCTTCTGTTCTGGCGTGCCCAGCCCACCGTGACGGCCGCCCTTCTGCCCCCCTGCGTTCCCCAGTTCTGTGCGTCAACGAGTAGAGGTGAGGGAGGCCTGTGTGGAGGGGCACCAAAGAATTAAGAAAATAATAGTATGTGGCAGGTGAGCGATGAATACAGGGAAGGGGTAGATGAGGACAGAGAGCTGAAAGGGGCAGTATGGAGGGAGGGGGTGCTGGAGGGGGACGCCGGGTAGATTGGGTAAAGTTAGAGACGTATATATATATATATATTTTTTGCCATTTTCTCTCATTTTCTCCCCAATTTAGTCGTTATACCAATTACCTGTGTGTATCACACAATCCTGGTCGATGCGCTATCCTCTGTCGGCCTGGGAAGGGTGTAGACTACCACATGCCTTCTCTGATACATGTGGAGTCACCAGCCGCTTCTTTTCACCTGACAGCGAGGAGTTTCACTGGGAGAGTGTGCAGAGGTTCACTGGGAACGCATGCAGAGGTTCATGCTATCTCCCCCAGATCCCCTCCCCGCTGAATTAGTGACCAACCAGTAGGAGTCACTAATGCAGCGATCAAGACTCATACGCTCACCGGCTTCCCACCCGCGAACACTGACAATTATGTTCGTAGAAACATCTGGCCAAGCCAGAAGTACCAGGTTCAATCCCCGGCAGCGGTGGTAGGAGAGTGCTTATACCTCTACACTACCCAGGCGGCCCTCACATATTTTAACAGGAAGATTTGCATCAAGCCTTCATTGAGCCAAGTCAAATTATGTGTGTTTTTCCAGAAGGTAGTGAAACTTGTTTGCCTGAGATTGCATTATGTTTGGTTCCAAAGTCCACAGAATGACACTTTGTGAAGATCTACAACAAACTGCATGGCCCTCAGCAAAGTATTTAAGGTGGTGCAACTGGCCCTGTAGGACCTCATCAACATCTCAATAACTAAAACATAACTGAAAATGGCGCACGCTGATTTAACCTTCATATTATGTCATCCATTTTGTTACGGGCAACATTGAATTGAATGAATCTGTTCAACACAATCAAATAATCCTAAAGCAGTGAAATGTTTTAATTTTGCCCTTCACAGAGAACAAATATAAGAGCATTTATTTAAAACTCTATATTTAATAACAGCTGTTGAACATATTTCCTTTCAAATAAATATTTGAATTTCAAAAAAACTTCAACAAATTTGATGTAACCATTTTCAGTAATAAAATATATTTTTTCCAGTTCATAATGGTGGCCATAAAACATTAAATGCAACATTAACTTTGTATACAAAGTGTGCACAGACATTCTGTAACACAGCTTTGGGTGAAAACACTCCATCTAAGTTCAGGACTCCAAAGGACTAAACGACACTTCCACTTTCTCTAAGAAAAATGAGTTATCCAGTATTTCAAGTACATTAAAAACTGAAATTGGTTAAATTGACAGGCAGCATATTAAGAGGGTTAAAACAAATGGTAAGCCCTGCCCAACATTTCAGTGTTCAATTCTGTGAAGAACTCATGCCTGCCAGTACAATAAATTTGTTTTGTTGTATATTTCAATGAATATGGGTAAGGTATACAAAGTTTCTTGATAAATATTATTTATTTTACCAAACGTATCCATTTATTATCCAACATACATCATAGCATAAATCAAAACGCAGCTAAAAAGGAATTTATAATATAGATTATGTGTAACATATAACTGTATAATAGTATATTTCTGCATAGCCACAGTATGCCTTTGACATGTGTGTATATGACTGTATTGTCCACAGTTCAAGTGTGCGTAATGGGAGAGTAGGTTGGAGATAACAGAGGCGAGGAAGAGGGGGGTCAGCGAACGCAAATGTCTTCCTCGATCAGATTACAGCACACTCTGACTTCCCTACGCATTTGAGCATTGTCAACAAATTACAGAACCTTTGCTTTCCACATTGTCTCTGTAAAGGTCCCTGTCTATCTCTCTTGGCTATCTGTGACTCTCTCAACCAGCCAGAGTGTGACCATGTTGTGCTTCTACCTTGCAGAGCCCTGAAGCCCAGTATAAATGAGACTCCGGGGGCGCACGAAGAGTCACAACGCTCTCCAACGCCAAAAGGGTGAAGCGACACACGGCGCTTGCCCCAAAAGAAGCCCAGAGAATCGCCACTGAATCTCTTTGTGATCCAGACTTCTCTTCTGCACGATTTCAGCCCGCGCCGAGATGTGGAAAGCAGTGTTGCTGGCCGTTTGCCTGTTGGTGTCCAGCGTGCAGGCCTTGGAGGGGAACCCCACGTATGGGGTCAAGCTGTGTGGCCGCGAGTTCATACGAGCAGTCATATTCACCTGCGGGGGTTCACGGTGGAGACGGGCAGTGAGGGGTGCAAGTGAGTCTGTCCATCTATCTCTAAACATTTGCCTCATATACTCTCTGGTCTCACCTTTTTATCTTCATTTCATTCTATCTGCTAATCTACCTTTATTTTAGTTGGAATTGAAAGATTCTCTCTGCAACTCTCTTCCAATGTGCCTCTCGGTTTTCTTTGGGTTCCAAGGTTTATATTGCCGTGTACTCTACCTGTAGAGTCTGGCTATTTTTTTAAAATTTATTATTATGATTATTAAGTAGGATAACAGATAACAGCTCAGTTCTCAGGGTCTACCTAATGGCTCACACTGTTAAAGGTTCAGGAAACTGAAATTTGTGAATTCTTTGTTGATGTGTTGTTTTAATACTTTTTTGCATTCACAATTGGCTGAGAAATAATTTTAAATTATGCTTGCAAAACAAAAAAAGGTATAAAAGCCGGTGCTGAAATTGGCTTGCTTAAGTAAATGCCAGGTTTTGAGTGGGCGGTGTCTTAGTTACGTGACAGAAACCTTAAGTCCAGTGAAATCCTTTCTACATCTAATTATGTAAATGATGCTCTTCCCGCTTATGAGCGGGTAAAGAGGCCAAGTTGACCATGCTCGAGCATTGCCCCTTCTCTGGATGCAGAGAAAGTAATATGCTTTTTTCTTTTCCCAAAATTGAAGGGACCTGCAAGAAATGAGGTTTATTTCTGGAGCCCATGGGCACTGCAATATTACAATACTCATACAGTTGGTATTTGCAGTGCTCGTTTTTGTCCGGAACTTGTCGCAGAACATGGTGAATTGGTAAGTCGGCCAACCATTAGCTAGTGACAGTTAAATAGCTTTCAAGGTTAGACATGTAGAATCAAAGATGTAGTATAATGGGTAAGGAACTGGTCTTGTAACCTAAAAGTAACAGGTTTGATTCCTGGGTGGGACAATACCGTTGTGCCCTTGAGCAAGGAACTTGCTCAAGGAACTTGCTCAACCTGCATTGCTTCAGTATATATCCAGCTGTATAAATGGATACAATGTCAAAAATAAATAAATAAAAAGTTGTGTAAGTCGCTCTGGATAAGAGTGTATGCTAAATGCCTGTTATGTAATGTAAAGACTTTCTTTATTCAGGTGTAATGTCTGGAGTATGAGACTGCTATAGAGTCTAATGTTAGTGTACAGTAGATCAGTGTTACAAGGTTATTACACATTGAATGATCTTCTGGTTTAAGTATACGATGGTAAAGCCTAGTTTATGTTGTTTTCTTTTGTTTTGTCTGGAAGTGTAAGGTTACTGCATGGGAAAATCTGGTCTAACTGGCTCTAACCTAGCTAGCAATGAGAAATGGTTCACATATGAGTATCTCCCGAATCACATCTGTACAGGCCTGACTTAGGAAATGTGGCGTGATGATAAGTAGCTGAGACCATGTGCTTCAGAGGACAGCATGTGCTTGTCTGCACTTTCCCATAACATAACATGATGATATAACGATAACAGAGGCTGCAGTGAGTATGGCAGTATGAGCGTTATTGGACATTACAAACTGAGGAGAAAAAGCGTTAACATAAAAAAGCTTATCTGCCTTGATGATCTGGGGAACTGAAACGTGATGGACTGTACAGGAAATGGTGCCTCTCTGTTAAATCCTCCCGCCCACCTTTCTGTTCAGGTGACCTTGCGCAGGACCCTTTCTCAACCCATGATGACGAGGCCTCTGACAGCTGGAGCACAGACTCCATCCCTGGACTTTCCTACCCGCAGCTGCCCGAGATGGAGGCCCCAGGTTGGGCCAGAGACGGGCGCGAGGGGGCCTTGCTCAGCCGGTCGGCGCGTTCCCTCATGTCTGAGGAGGTGCTGGAGGCCCTGCGGACCTCGGACAGGAAAGGCCGTGACGTGGTGGTGGGGCTGTCCAACGCCTGCTGCAAGTGGGGCTGCAGCAAGAGTGAGATCAGCTCGCTGTGCTGAGAAGAAGTCCCTTGCTCTCGCTCTCTCATCCTTTCTTTCCTTCTGCCCGATCCCTCCTGTCTTTGAGGAGCGACACACGCCCTCTGAGCAGATATAAATATTATCTTCTCCCATCTTGCTCTGCCTGTATGAGGAAGGAAATGAGCATTCCATTAGGAAGGAAGGTCTTGCTGTTAGTCCCCTCCCCCCATGCTCTGGTGAGAACAATGCTGATACCACAGTATGTTAATTGTTGATCAAATTTTAATAAAGCAGTTTTTTTGGGAATTGTATGTTTATAGTTGTTGTGTGTCTATAATAAAAAAAAATGCAAGTTTGTCTAACAGATTGGAGATGAGTACATTTTAAAATGTTGTATCGCATAGTCTTAAATTGTGTCATTTCTGTGTTGGTGTACAGTGTGACTTCACATTTTAGGACAGATGACTGAGCCACATGCTTATGAGGAAAGCCATAAGTCCCTTCACAATATGGTTTGCACTCTCCTGTGCGTCCCGCGCAGTGGGGTTCGTCCATTACCTTGGGTGGGGTTAGCTGGACTAAGCAAATTAGGATATGAACTGGATATACCCAGCCCTAGATTGGGGGCCAAATTATTTTTAAAAGACTTTACATTTTTAGGATCCACCAGTAGGACCTAACCTCTTGTACATTGAGTTATTTGTGCATTAGCATTATTATATAGTTGAAAAATGTAACACCTCAGGTAGAAGCCCTCTTTTTTTAAACTCAGTGATAATTGATAAAATTGCACTACTTCCAACTGGAATTCAGGGAAACCACAGAAATTCCCTCTATTAGTGAAAATATCTCCAGTACAGAGAAACGCACGATTGTTTCGGCCGGTTTCGAACATAGAGCGTGTATGATTTCGACATAGGATACGATTGGCCAGACCAAAGTGTTGGAGTAACGTCATGCATGACAAAGAAAATTCGCTCGTCTTGCTTTGGGGAGTATGAGACAGCTCAGCGGGCGTACGAGCACATTTGTTGATGGTTATTACTGGATGTTGTTCATCGGTATGTATGTTTAACATTTTAAATATATGTATAGGTACTGCCTTGAAAATGTGCCAGTTCAGTAGCTTAAAACAGTAAATATTTGTTCTCGATATTAAACTTAGTTTTTGTTATCTTAATACACAAGTTATGTGCACAGAAGTAAATGACCCAAACCTTTCCACGAGCACGTTCATAATGCATGTGATATCAATAAATGTAGGCAACTTTAAGCTGGACAGACTGGCGCCCATCTTTTTCTTAGGATATTAAGTGGGTCATAAGCGCAAATGTTTTTTTTTAATTTTAGTTTTGTACAGTTTACGTTCTGGTAATGTTGTACACGCTTAACCAGAGATGGCATCAACCCTGCTAATTCTCGGTGTATCGGCTGATTAGCAATTTTATTGTATAATAATAGGCAAATTTGATTTGTGTAGCGGTTTTGGTTGACGTTTTTACTTTGATGGGTCGGAAATCTCTTAACGATTACTTGTTTTTTTTATTTTTTTTTATTTATTTATTTTTATTTTTCCATAGATTGCGTTGTTGCCGTTCTCGTTGTTAGTGTTAATCAGTTTAACCATCAGGGTCCAAGTTGAACTATGCGGTTGTTCCCTGTACTTGGACCGGTACTTCTCTCTAGGGGTTTCGTCATACTTGTTCCTGGTTATGGTTATCCAGAGCGACGTACAACAAAGTGTATAACCATAACCAGGAACAAGTATGACGAAACCCCTAGAGAGAAGTACCGGTCCAAGTACATGTACATAATGCCTGTAATGTAATGTAATGTAATGGAAATTGCGCTCATTGATAGGGTTACATGAACAGTAATCGCGGCGGCCGAGCTGGGTGGTGGGGCAGATGAAGATATCGACCTACTCGCTTTGCTTCCGAGAAGGGAAATGCTGCGAAGGTGTGAAGATATGTTCTTTGGTGTTGGCTCTGTAAACGTGCAGATTAGTGTTATCTCGTTTTTGCACAAAACACTTATGTGAAATTACTTTGTGTTGTTCTTATCTGCTTTGCCACTGGGCAGGCACGAAGGCATTTAGTGAAACGAGAGGTAAAGAAATAATGCTCTCGGTTCATTGAAAACGAAAACCAAGTCAACAGACCTCGTTGCAGTAGGTCAGTAGGCACGTTACGTCACGTTAAGTTACTGGACTTTTTTTTGGGTCAAAACAATGTCCAAAAGCGAAATTCTGTGGTTACTTAACGGTGTTGACCCAGGGATTTTGCTGTGGTTGTGTGGTCAGTCCGTGGGGATATGAGTTGATGAAAAACATACTTTTTCATACGTCAGCGGACTAATTAGCCTAATCGTCGCGGAACTTTAGACCGCGGTGGAAACGCAGACAACAATGGCCTGAAGGAACTTTCTTGAAAAGTAGTTCCTGGGACTAAAAGTTCCGGGTACTTTGGGCGGAAACGCGGCTTATGTGCGGCGCCCCGCCGAATAAAAAAAAGTCAGCTGGTTTTGAGGGTTCGCTGTGGGGGACCCGGCGTTGTTATAGTGATAGCATTTGTTATAGTGATAGCTGTGCGTCCCAAACTTGGGCCTATAAACACAGTTTCTGGTCATTCTTACAGAGAGGTGAACTTTGCTATAGCCAAGCATACTTGTCTGAATATATACAGTGCCCTCCATAATGTTTGCGACAAAGACATTTTTTTTTTTATTTGGCTCTGTAATGCACAAATTTATATTTGTAATAAAACTCACCTGTGCTTAAAGTGGAGATTATCAGCTTTTAGTAGAGGGTATTTTTTAATTAATTTTGACTTCACCATGTAGAAAATACAACTTTTTTCTGGGCACCATAATATATACACCATGGATACACCATATATACGAAGTGCTGTAATTTCTACATGGTGAAACCAAAACGTATAAAAAAATAGCCCTTGATAAATGCGGAGAATCTGCTCTTTAACCACAAATAGTGAATTGTTTGATTACAAATCTAAGATTATGGAGTACAGAGCCAATTCAATAAAAATATGTCTTTGTCCCAAAGACTGCCATCAGGACAATATACTGTAACTGTGGTAATGATGGTGAGGTGTCCAAACCTGCGGTAAGCCTCCCATCACCAAAGTACGGCGATATGGCAGTTATTGTTGCAACCCTAGTGGTTGGTGCCATGCCATTCAATGTTATATGCACTAGAGGATTGAAAACGTACACTCATGGATTTCAGATTAATTCATGACTCTCCTCTTCCTCTCTGTTTTGTTGCTTAACTACCTCCTTACTGGGTATTTAAGAATAGTAATAATAATAATAATATTGCTTATTGTGTATGTACATTTGATTTACAGTCAACTAACCTTGGGTGTGTATCAGTACATATTACCCACCCGTCACACTGAGTCAAATATTATTTGAAATGATTTAAATGACAAAGATTGCTGTGCATTAAGGATATTACAGTGTGAACTCTCATTTAGGAATGTGTCATGTTTTTCCCTTGAGGTGATGAAAGTGGGTTGAAAACCTGCCCTCTCTCCCTCTCTTTCTCACACACACACACGCACACTCTCTCCCTCCCTCCGTCCACATGCTCGTGCTCCTGCCCTGACCAGGCCTCAGCAGCTCAAGGTGATGGCATGGATTTGGACCTGCTTATTTCTACTTGTTGCCCATGTCCATCAGCAAGGTGAGAAAAGGGACAGCACTGTCCTCACGGTAGAGTCCCAGGAGCACAGGGAGTCTTCACTTTCCCTAACCCGCAGTCCACTAAATCCTATGCTTATTTATCTTGTATCTTGTGACCCACCTCAACCCCAACTACTATCGAATAATAATATTAATAATAATAATAATAATAATAATAATAATAATAATAATAACAACAATAATAATAATAATAATTAATATTTTCATTATTATAGTGATTTTGTTATTATTATTATATAATTTTTTAATTTGCATACTTATATGTGTCCCTGGCTTTCTCTCTCTTCCTCCCTCACTCCCCCATCTTCATCCCTGTCTCTTCCTCTTGCTCTCTCTCTCTGTCTTTCACTCATTCTCTCTTGTTGTCTCTTCACTCTTAGCTCTTGGAGTGACTGTGAATTGCCTGTGGGAAAGATATTTCCTTGTTGGTGGTAACGTTTCGGGGGCGTGTCACGTGAGCCTGGCCCAACGGGGTTGTGGGAGCCAATCCCTGCGTCTCACCGTTGCCGGGGAGACGGTCCTTGTGCATCGCTATGTCAACGACTCTGCCCACTTCACTGTCCCTGCGCCTGCCGACGGCACTCTCCACCTGCGCTGCGAGCTCACCTGCGTCGGCTTGGGGCCACTCCCCTACTGTGACATCACACTTCGGGGAGGCTGTGAGTATGATGTCATTTTGCAAGGGCTTGGCCACTCAGTGCCTGAGTGACACTGTATGCACTCACATATTAAACCCAGAGGTCCTCTTCATTTCACACACACACACACACACATGCACATATACCTATAGTGCGAGACAAATAGAACACTTGTCCATTCAGAAAGCTCTCATTGATCCCAGAAGGGACCTGTCTCTTATGGCACACACTCTGCTGCTCAGTTTATCGCATTACATTGCAGTCACTTAGCAGAGCTCTTATCCAGAGGTTACGTGCAGTAGTGGAGAACAGTGTTACTCTCAGGAATACGAGAGTGTGGCCGGTACCACCACAAAGGCAGAGAGGCCCATTAATAACCACTAAGTGTATTACTAACCTAACAAACAGCAATTTCTATTGTAAGAACAGGAGGTCTGCTTTGACAGCTACAGCAGTAACAGTTTGCGGTAGGTGCATGCAGTGCATTTTGGGGCGCCGGCAGTTTTGCGTTGCTGTAGCGCATCTGGGCTCTTTGTGGGGTCACTCCCGGTGGCGGTAAAGTTCAGAGCGCTGGTGCTCGTCGCGAGACGGAAGCCCGCGGCGGCGCTACGGAGCAGATGGAGTCGCGCTCGCTCTGGTTTCGCTGTTCGTCACGGCCACCGCTTCCTGTTTGTGTGTCAGGGTTTAGGGTGCGAGCTGAACGTTTCTGTGAAAACAGTCTGATGGGGTGGGGGTGGGGCAAGGTGGGGGAGTTGGTGGTTGCACAAAGTTTCCAACCAGCCCCTCCCTCCCTGATTTAGATCCTCCTTCCCCTCCGTCCCGCCCCAAGTGCCTCATCCCCTATGACAGCACTGATATTCACTGCACCTGGGACCCTGGGGAGCGGCCGCTGCTGCCCGTCAACTACACTCTGCACTGGGAGCAGCACAGGTGAGCTCGGCCACGCCCCCTGGGGGGCTCATCACAACCTCTGCTCTCATTTTGGGAAGGCGTGGGTGGGCCCCACAGTCCAGCTGGACGCTCCTCAGGGAGATGCAGTCGGCTCTTGTGTCACCCGGGGAGTGGCAGTGTGTGTGCTCATGTGTGTGTGTGCGTGCGTGCGTGCTTGTGTACCTGGTGTGTGTGCATGTGTGTGTGGTGTGTGCACGTGCCTGCTTGTGTGCTCGTGTGCCTGCGCATGTGTGTGTATGCGCTTGTGTCTGTGTGTGCGTGTATGTAGGTGTACGTGCACCTTTTGGCATTTCTTAACCACTCTCTCCATCCACGGCAGTAGCGGTGAGCGGGAAGTTGAGGCAGGTGTTACAAGTGCAGTCATCCCTCGTGTCAAGTTCAGTCACGGCACCATGTCCGTGTGGGTTGTTGCCAGCAACCCCTTGGGTGTGGCCCAGTCTGAAAGGCTTGACATCGACACCCTCGATATCGGTGAGTCGGCGGATTCATCTGTCCTAGCATCCGTTTCCACCCCAGGACGCAACTGACTCCTCCCTCCTTCCTCCTTTTCTTTTTCCTGTCCTCCTTCAGAGCAGCCACTTGTTCCAAAGATCACCAACCATTCCGTTCAGCCTCTCGAGATCTTCTGGGATTTGGAGTGCGACCCGTCCCTCCACATGACCGAGGACTCGGACAGGAGCTGTGAAGTTCAGTACCGGATGCGGGATGAGCAGGCCTGGACGGAGGTGAGGAGGGGGGTGTTCTCCTCCGTCAGGAGAGCGCATCCAAACACTCGTCCTCTGAAGGCTGCTCTGCTGGATGCTGTGCGCTTCTCTCGGTGCACTTCACCAGCTCAGCTACATTGCTGTGCGTCTGAGAATGCATTAGGAATGTGCACATAAAGGTGCTTTGAGCTTTGATTAAAATGAGCTTTGTTCTACTGGAAGCTGTTTACACTCTGTAGATGCTTTTATGTCTCACCATACTCTTGGTTGTGTGTGTGTTTTTCTGTGCGTGTGTGTGTGTGTGCGTGTATGTGTGCCTGCCTGTGTGTGCGCGTGTGTTGTTTAGGGAGACGATGATGCCCAGGACAGCTTCCTGCTCCTGGACCCAGAGCCGTTCTCAGAGTACGATTTCCGCGTGCGCTGTGCTTGTTTTGGCAAGGAGGCTGTCAAAAGCACCTGGAGCCACATCTACCCAGTGCAGAGCTCTGAGTCAGGTTAGAGAGACCCTGCATGGTGCTTATGGGTAATGTCGTGCACAGGGCTCTATGACAAGATTTTGTTACATGGAGCATATGTGCTTCTTAGTTGAAAAATTTTGGAGCACCCTAATGCATCATAATTATTAGGTGTGCTCCTAAATAATTTTCACATATCGATTTTCAGGAGCAAATGCTTCTAAAATGGGAGTGCTGTAGAGCCCTAGTGCAGCATAAGGTCGGGACTGTGGTCATTTTTTTTCTCTCTCTCTCTCTCTCTTTTTCTTTCTCTCTCTGTCATCCTCAGCTCCTGCTGGAAAACTGGATGTATGGGCTGACTGTGAGGACGATTCTGATGAACAGCTGGAATGTTCCGTCGTTTGGAAGGTAACTGTGCCTGCATATGCACACTGCATTCTGCTCATTGCCATGTGGTGCTGAAGACCCAAAACAGCTACACAAAATGGCCAGAACTCACTGGAGTCGTTCATAGAGTGCAGTCTGTAAGTACCTGGGCAGTGAGACAATTTCAGTTTTTGGTTTGTTTTGGCTCTGCAATTGGGACCCATAGTAATTGTGCAACCAATTACCCCCCCCCCCCCCCCCGTGCCTTTCCTTAGAAGCCTCCCCTCTCTGTGGCCCAGGGAAGGGTGCTGGGTTACCTGGTGACAGTGGAACGTAACCCTGGGAACGTGGCTGTGATGAACCTGTCAGCAGAGGAGCTGGGGGCCACGGAGCGTATGGGCGGGTGTTGGGGTGCCCAGTGCTTTCGCCTTCCCATCTCCCTCCGGGGGGTAACGGGGGTGTGCTTAACGGCCTACACCTCACAGGGGGCGACAGACCCCGCCCCTTTGGCCCTCCCTGCGCCAGGTAGGCCAATAGGATTCATTTGAGAAATCACGAGGAGAAATAAGCAGAAGTATGTGAGGATCACTCTTTATTGCTTGTCGCTAGGGTTCACCAGGTGAGAAATGTGCTCCCTGATTGAAATGTGTTTCTTTCTAGAAGGCCCGCAGTTGCTGGTGTCAGGTGGTTTTGCGGTGGCCAAGGAGGGGCGGAGCTTCAATGTGTCATGGGCCCCACCCTCGCACCTTACTGGGGATGTGCAGTACGTGGTGCAGCTTAAGGAGGTGGAAACGCAGGCGTTTAATTGGATAAAATTGAACGGGAATCAGAGAAGTGTCATCGTGACAGGTGACTGGCCAGCTTTAGGGTTCTGAATTTTATTACATATAGAAATAATATGTGGGCTATACATACAAATATATGTATATAAAACCCACCTAAGGCCATAATTGAATAGACCAGCCTATATTGTCAATAATTCAATTCTCAACCGTTGTTACACAGTACGACTTCCCCTCTTTGCTGTTTCTGTTTCCATCTGCAGGTGACTTCAGGAACTACACCCCATACAATATTTCATTGTTCAGTGTCATTGCCAACCGCTGTTGTCTGCTTGGATCTGTCATCACATACACTGTGCAAGGAGGTGAGGGCCAATACACTGTCTAACTGGCTCCCAATCAGTAGGTATGTCAGTGAGAGCTTTAAAGAGAGCTGCAAGTCTCCTGGCCTGTTGCCCTTAATTTCAAAATTTGGTTTCTCTAGGTACGAATGTGCTTTGGTTGTCATATCCTGTACTAATCTAATAACTTATTCGGTGCTATTTTTACCATCTCCCCATCATAAAATCATGTTTAATTTCTTCTCTACCCTCCCTTCTTCTCCCCAACCCCCAGTTCCCCCAAAAGTGACTGGATTTCACGTTTCCCAAATCAGCATTTCTGAAGTCACCTTGTCCTGGGAACTCCCCCTGAGTCAATGGAGGAGTGTCATCCTGTGTTACCGTTTGGGACAGGGTAACCACACAGGTACACTGACGTCACAACAGAAAAACCGCACAGGTGCATTGTGACATCACCATCACAATGAGAATGCAAACAAGTATACTGTGACATCACCATAGGAAAACCATAGATGTACACAGTGACATCACAACTGGAAATCCACACAGGTACCCTGCCCCTTCGGGTGAGGTGTTTAACTGAGGTCCTGACTCACTGAAGTCACTGCAGGACCCAAGGCACTTCTTTTGAATGAGTAGTGGTGACTATGTCTCCCTGGTTGAATTCCCAGCACACCTGCCACCTGCTCTCTACATGTGTCTGTATGAATGTGTGTGAATGTATTTAGGCATCGTACACTTCAATTGATTTCCTGCACAGTTCCATGCATTCCATTTCAACCATGATGCCCCAGGTAATCGCTACAAAGGAAAGTTGAGTTCTCATTTCACCTGGCTAAATTAAGGCAAATACATTATTACACTCACTGCACTGAGGGATCATGATCCTGAATGATGGGCACACTGACATGCACACACACACACACACACACACACACTCTCTCTTTCTCTCCATCTGTCCTCAGAGTACAATGTGAGTGGAGACAGCAGCAGCCTCCTGATTTCGGGCCTGCAGCCAGGACAGGAGTACCACGTTTGGATCTGCGCTGAGAGCGAAGCAGGACAAGGGCCAAAAGAATACCTCCGCTTCATGACCACTGGCACCAGTGGTACTGCAGCCCCCCCACCCCGCCATATCACCCATGCAGGCCTCTCTGATGAAAGTTGACACAGTCAATTTTTTTCACCAGGTCTAATCATTGTTCCCTCTGTCACACTGTTTTCTCTCGCAGAGTACGTCTACTCGGTATTGTCCATCCCGATAGTGGTGGCTTTGGGGCTGATCCTCCTGCTCTTCAGCTGCCGGTAAGGAAGCGGTCCACCTGTGTCTGTCTCTTTCCCTCCCTGAGCCCTCCGAGGTTTGGTTACCCAGCTGTGTGAATGAGTACTTATGTCACCTGCTGATCGAAGGCGTCTGCCGAACGGGAACAGTACGATCGGTCCTCTCTCTGAGGATAGCTGACGGAGAGTGCGTTTATCCACGCCGCTGACTGCGATGCTTCTGTTTCTCTGTGCAGACAGCATGGCATACACAGCTTAAAGCAGCTGAGGTGCTGTGTCAAAGTGCCTGACCCGGCCAACAGTCAGCTGTTCCGACGGCCACTGGTAAGAGCTTGCGGTTTTGCATTGCACGCCTTTGAGAGGAGTGTATGCTTCCAAATTAAAATGCAAATGCTGCTCTAGTGAGCTCCTACACACTGCAGTTCATTGAGAAGGTCTTTCTCGCTGTCTCTGCTTCCCTCTCTATCTCTTTCTCTGTCTGTACAACAGTGCAGCTGCAGCAGTTGGACTGGGTTTTTCTCCGTAGCAGAGTCCATTCAGACGTTGCCTTACCTGGAGGTCAGTGAATGGGAGGACCTGGAGGACAGTGGGTGCCAGGAGAGGATGTCTCTGTGCGACAGACAGAGGTACGGACAGGTCGAGGAGGGGCTGAAACGGATGGAGCAAGAGAGCGCTGAAGACGAGGCAGAGGAGGAGTGGACAGAGACTTTGGGAAAGGGGGGACTGGAGCTTAGCAGCAGAGGAGAGGACTACAGCAAGATGATTGAAACCCAGGGAGATGAGGAGTGTGTGTTCTTGAGTCCCACAGAGACGCAGGATTTTTTCTCGGGGTACGAGAAGCACTTCATGCCCAACCCTCTGGAGGTGTAGCCCGGCGTCCACAGGGTAACACAGGGGTGTAAATCGGAGGCAAGTCGCCTCATCCAAAGACTCCAAAAAACAATCACGGTTTTGGAGGTGCACCAATGACTTTCATCCACATGATTGTTGAAAAGGGTGACCACAGGAAACTGGAGAGGGGACTGCAGAGCTTTGAATGAAGCCTGTTATGTTCCAAAGCAAAATGAAACATCTTTTTTACGGAGCAAGGAGCACCTGAGACAAAAGATGTGCTGTACTACGGATGAATTTATAATGGCCAAAATGGCCAGCAGGGGTTGCAAGTGAGATGATGTGCTGCCAACAGAGCCGATTGCACATTGTCACAGTTGGCACTGGTGGATTCAGCACCGGACCATGAGCCCATCTGTACACTGCAACAGTGCCTTAACAGGATGAGCTACCTGGCAGCCTGGTGGGTGCACTTTTAGGATTCTCTTTGTGCATCTCCATAAGATTTTGATGTTCTCTTTAATTTATCCAAGCTTATGCAAATCAAGCCTACAGATAGAGTGGGGCTTCAACAAAGAGGGGAGGAAAAGTATTTTTTAAAAAAACAAAATATGTTAGCCTTACAGTCTGTAGTTTAAGAAAATGAATTGGGAGTTCATAGCGCACAGTAGTTCATAATGAAGATGAGGAACTCTCTTTTGAATTATAAAAGCACTTTTGTCAGCTTATACTGTAATTGACTTCAGTGTCTCTCCAGTAGGGGTGGTGGTGGGCTTCATGCAGTTCATACTATGCAGTTCAGAGTAAGAATGAGAAACTGTTTTAATTTATACAAATATTTTGCCTATGTTTTAAACTTGATTTGACTGTTAACCTCAGCATTATAGAAGCCTGTTATAGCTATATAACATTGTCGGACAAGCAAGGATTCATTAAGAATAAGTTTATTTTCTGAGTCCAGCGGTTCCAACAATCAATGTCCTTGTTAAGATGTTCAGCACTCTGAATACTGAACTCAAGCGATATTGTGTGCTAGAACCCCTTACTTAACCTACATGTAAAATATATTTTACTAGATTAAATTTAATAATTATGTTTAAAATTCATTGATAGGTCAGTCAACAGTGTACTGGTGGAATCAACCAACAATTCAAAACAAGCTCTATACCAGGTTTTAAGATTAAATAATTTAATTCAATAAGAAGCAGTCAATTATATTAATGAATTGAAAACATACATTCTTCATTGAATGCAGGCACACTACTTCTAAATTACACAACAGAAGATCTAGAAATACCAGAAAATTCAGAGAGAGAAACGGATGAGAGAGAGAGAGAGAAATGGATCAGCCAGACCTTGCTATAGTATCACCCACTTCCAGTATAAGCGCCACAGGATGAAAGGAAACCAGCTACAAGCACACAACCAAGGAACCACCACCAAAATAAAAAGAGGAAAACTCTTCTTCTTCCAGGCTCTGAAACCAAACGCAACACAAACAACTTTCTCCTGTGGCCATCTTAAATACCTTACCCAGCATGGCTTAAGGATGTTTGCCTTGATTGGGTGATGCCGGGTTAAGGTTTAGAAGAGAATGGAAGGTGGGTCAGACTAATTTATGGCAAGGACTAGCTTACCTAAAGATTGCATTCAAACTAAAAGTAATGGGAAATGTTAGGCATGCAGGGTCTCCAACCCCCGATATGGTGTGCTGTGTCATATGGTTTGTCTCTTCTGAGGAGGTGAGACCCATAGATTGTCAGCCTAGATTAGGGTATCAGTGGTATTTAAAATTGCCCCAATCA
This sequence comes from Anguilla anguilla, assembly GCF_013347855.1. Classification (NCBI taxonomy): domain Eukaryota; kingdom Metazoa; phylum Chordata; class Actinopteri; order Anguilliformes; family Anguillidae; genus Anguilla; species Anguilla anguilla. The sequence goes on from NC_049217.1 coordinate 21,908,636, forward strand.
CATTTACTTTGATGCTTTTGATGTGGAGGCCAGGCCACATTCTTATTCACTGTTTCCCTCTCTAAGGCCAAAATCTAACCACTACATATCCTGCGACATGTAGGTTATTGTTTGTTAAATGCAGCTTTAAATAGCAAATTACCTGTTGCTATTATTGGGCTATTATTGATAGCAGTGCCAGTGATTATAATGGTAAAAATCAGGAATTTTTGCCATTTCATACAGTGAGTTAAACCCCACCCACTTTCGGTTTATACCACGCCCACTATATATATATCTGCATGTGTGTGCACATTACATTACATTATAGGCATTTAGCAGACGCTCTTATCCAGAGCGACGTACAACAAGTTTTTGCAACAAGCACATTTGAAGAAGAAATATTGTTAATAATTGTGCTCTGACATGTGGAATGTTTTAAGTTTTTATTTTTTACTTGGTTCGAAGGTAAAAATTGTGCTCACAAAGACAGGTCAGCGTACATCAGTTCTTTTTAGCTGCGACCGCAGCTCTATAGCTCTGTTGGTTGGTCAGTTAGCCGGTTGGTCCACAGAAGTGTCCCACCCCATAGCGGCCACAGTTTTCGCCCCAGGAGGCTGAAATTTGGCATGGACATTGGCCATGACCGGAAGGTGCAGCTGATTAACTTTTAGGCCAATTGACCAAGAGGGGGCGTGACAATGGGCATGGCCTATCACAAAAAGGTGCATAACTCCTGAACGGATTCACAGATTTGCACAAGATTTTGTGGAAAGGTTGGTCATAAGCCAAAGAAGAGGTCACGTGTTTGTGTGAGGGTGTGTGCGTGGATGCATGCACACATGGATGCATGTGCGTGTGCGGTCCCAGCTATTGCAGATTCGCGCTTGTTTAAAATATATGTACCTGCATATCCATATTTGTTAACCACATTAAAATTTGTTTGAGTGGTTTATGCATAGCAAAATATTAAAAATACACCAACTCCTTGTTGCACTTAGTACCTATGCTTCATTGAATATATATCTACAAAGCTAGTGCTGTCACATTAGCGTGGTTTCTGACTAAATGTTCAGAAAATGTAAAACATGTCAGATCCTTGAATTCCATTACCATTGCACAATATTGTTACTGCATACTCTTGTGAAGTATTTACAACAGCAGTGCAAAGAACCCTGGTTAAAAGACCAATCATATGTTCTCCCATGCAGAAGAAGAAGAAGAAAAAAAAAACATTTCACATACAATAAAAAATTTATTTTAATATGCTTGTCTAATGCATGTCTAAAATTGGTCATTTCATATATTTCAGTAATGCATTTCCAATGTTTGTGAAATATAAGTGACATTTTGAAAGTGAAGATATTTCTGTTTATGAATTAAGCATTTAGCTACAATAATGAAAAAGTTCACTACATGTTTCTTAACTTTATCACCATTAACAATGTAAAATGTTGTATCCATTACAGTAAGCATTATATTACATTTCAAGGAGCAAGACAGATAAGAACTGAAAACTTAGCAAAAGGATTTTGCAACACCGCAATTGTAAAACAGTTTCTTTTTTGACAAAACCCACAAGTGTTGTTTACACGAATAAACGTTGACATCATAGAATTACATGGGTGTATTTGTGCTGTATTTTAAAATGAATGTATTTTAACTTTATTTGGTACACAGTATCTACTAGGTAACAGCCTCTTTTTTTTCCAAACAGCATCAGGGAAAACTGAGATCCAAAAAAATAAGTTGATGGTCTCCAGAATGCCACTTTCATGCGGAAACTGCTGAACTTGAGCTTCTGAAGATTTTTGCATGTGCCCCCAATGATTGGCCAAGGGCAGGGTCTGGACGTCTTACGGAAGCCGACGTGGCTCATCGCTGGTGTTGCGAGGGAGCGCATACCTCCGCGCTTCTTCATTCCAAGCCCGAGCGCGGCACTAAGCACGGGCCCGGGAGCTAGCACGAGACAGCGGCCGCGGCTTTTGAGAGAAACGGTGGAATCCTGGTAACGGCCTCTGTTTTTAACACAATCGCCGTTTATTAATCACGGTCGAGATACGACGACGACGAAAGCGAGACTAGACACCAGTGTTACTTCAGGTAACGTTGAACGCTGTGATGTCGTTGTTCTCAAAATCGTGTTGGTTAGTAGCTAGCCATCTCAGCTACTTTAAGAGAACAGAAAGGAAAGGGACCCGTGGCTAAAACGCGCTCGCATATACTCAATTCTGGTCTTAGTTTATTTTATATTTTACTTAATTGACATCGTATGTTGCCTATAGCTTTAGTGGCCGGTTCATGTTAAAATCTTTAGTCTGATTGTTGGATGTTGAAGTTGTTACCCAGCTTCTGAATAATAAAACGGAGGCCGTTCCGGCCTTGATTGGCGCCGAACCGGGGACTATCGTAGTTTAATGGGCGGTTGGCTACAGCCTGGCAACTTGCGTTTTTTTTTATTGGACCAATCTGTGGCAGTTAAGTGAAACTGGAAGGTAGTGAAACTAGTTGTGTTGGAGTATATTATCAGATAACTATGAATTTTTATATTTAGCCAAACATTAGAATACGAACGTTGGTTACTAGTTAATGTTGGTAACAAGACATGGTTTGCTAGCCATCATAATCCCTTTAATTTGGCCGCTAGCTAACGTTAGCCAGGCGTGACTAGACTCACAACCTTGTAGCTAATGCTTTTCTAAAGTTAGATGGTTACTGAGGAACTGCTAGCTGTTGCCAGCTAACATTAGGTCTAGCCGAAGTTGCCTTTTATTTCCAGGTGGCTCTCTTGTTATGTACCGTAACGGGTGGCTCATCTCTAAGAATCGGAAGCAGATAGCCTGGTGTGGGGGTGGGGGCAGGATTAGGGTGGTTAAGCCGGGTCATAGAGAGATTTTGCTCCGTGTGTTCGATAAATCTGGCATGGTTTTTCTCGACCCAATCCGATTCTTTACATGTCGGCAGACTGGGTGTGTGTGAGAGAGTTGGAGTTTTGTAACGTTTTTGTTTGAATGTAGCCACACTGCGCTTGCTCGTACTGCACGATCCAGCACACGCGATCCCCAAGGCCCAGACCATGTGCATGGGTTCCAATATATATATATACATATATATATCTAGCTGGCAGGATAACTCATCCAGGGAAACACCGCCGATCCTGTTTCATACATTGGCCAGTACATTTAGTGTAATTTACTGATTACAATGTGCTAAGTGTTAACACGGTGCTTCCGTAAAGTTAGTCGAAGTTGCGAAGCGACGGTTGTAGTATGTGATAAATGTACGCGTTTTATTGAGTAAATGGCGAACAGGCAAGCTGGTTACGATTTCACGAATATACATAGTGATCTCACACCGCTTAAGGTCTCTCCGATGCCCCCCCTCCACTTTTTTTAAATCAAAACGCCGGTTTTTATCAGTTCGATTTTAGTTCCGAAACATTCATTTCTTCAGCAGTTCCCGTATTAAACGCGTGTGTTACCAACCTATTTCAGACGTTAGTCTAGACAGTTTTCGTCCCCATCTGAGGATGTGTGTGCGTGAACCGGTAGAAATGTGAAACTGTGACATTCATTTGCCTGCAGTTGGCATCTGGTTTGCCAGCGTGACTTTAATTAAGACCCGGAGGCATGCATGTGATGATCGCGGTCACGCATTTCTTTCCCGCTCACTGCTGTGTTCGTGTGTTCGCAGATCCGAGTATGGAGTGGCAGCCGGACGAACAGGGACTTCAGCAGGTTCTCCAGCTCCTGAAGGACTCGCAGTCTCCGAACACGGCCACGCAGAGAGCTGTGCAACAAGTATCCTCGTGCTTACTGGCCCTTAGACTGGAGGAGTGGGCTTGCAGGAGGGGAGTGTATGAGGACAGAGAGGAGGCAGGGAGTTGATGTGTTTCTTGTGCCTGAATGTTCTATTTGGGCACCCCCCCCCCCCACTGAAGAACCTCATGCCCCCCCCCTCCCCAGCCTGCCACATCTCACATTGTTGGTGGGGGAGGGTGTGATACAGGGTTCTGGGTTTTGTTGAGGGAGGCAGGCTTGTGCAGGCCACACCTCACTCCCAGGAAGCATTCTGGCCTGTCTGTGACTAGAATGCGAAGGCACTTGCATTGCTTTTTGCCCCCCCTTTTGACATCTTGTTTTTGAGGTATTAGTGGAATGGTGTCATGTGCTCCCTGGTTTAAAGACAATTATCCTGTGTTTGAAGCTACTGTTGCTGTTTAGATATCGGGGAAGAAGCCAAAATGAAATTTGTTTTCAGGACCTGAACTATGGCTATGGCTGAGGTGCACTTTTAGTTCACCAGTATTTTACTGCAGTCTTTTCCTCTGCGTGAGACTGTGTCACATTAGTTACTCTGTGTGAGATTAGCCATTAGCCTACATTGGTCATGTAGGGTTTGACACCCCTATAGCATGAGGAGCAAGAGCACAGATGTGAACTCCATAGTGACTTTGCCCGAGCAGTGTTGATTGTCCTTAACGGCGCTGCCAGAAACTGGAACAGCTGAACCAGTACCCCGACTTCAACAACTATCTCATCTTCGTCCTCACCAGACTGAAAACCGAAGGTAGGCCTTCCTTCTGCTTTCCTCGTCGATGCAGAAGAGTTGTGCGTCTCATTGTCTGGCTGCGCGTTGCGAAAGTGCAAAAAAGTAAATGTTAAGGGAGATGGCAGAGGTGGCCGAGGGTAAATCAGCTTTATTTTCACCTGCACTTTTGTTTAGCTGTGAAAGGTGCGGCCTGCCCAGTTCTTAGAGCCCTGTTCTTTCAGGGCGTGTACAGCTTGCTTGTTGTTCATTCAGCTTAACCCGCTGCAGTGCATATGAAGTGGGGTGGCATGCATTTCGAAGGTGTGGTTGCATTATTTGTAGTTAATTGCGCCCCCTTCTTGTGTGCCTTCATGAGTGTTGTCGGACGTTTTGTGAGACTGATTTACTGCAGTTACGTGCGCACCTGTGTTTCATGTTGCTGAAGAGCGTGAGAATCGCCACTGCAGAACTGCCTGCGTATGCAATGCATCAAAGGTGCTGTTTGAAGGTGTCTGTCTGTGCTGTTGTGACTTGGTTCATCTGGATGGCTCCTCCCATTCATACTCGCCATAAGTATCAGTGGATCTGCACAACTCGGTAGGGCCTGAAACACTCCTCCGGATTGGGGTCCAAACGCACCTCATCTGAGTCGGACACACCAAGGGTTCGCCGTCAAATTAAACCGCGCAAGCGGACAAATACAGGTGGACGTCCGATTGACTTCCTGCTCTGTGCGTAGATAAACGGAACGATAAGGATAAAGGTGTTAATTTAACCCTAGTTAATATTGCAGAGCTAATATTGGAGTTCTTGATTGTGACTTTCCTGATGAGGACTGAATCAGGGTGAAAAATTGGTGTCATTTGTTCTTTAAAAATAAAACAGCTGTGGTGTTGTAGGATGGTAAGTATTGATGGTAGGTTGTTAAAGTTTTAAAAAAGTCTTTTTAAACTCCTTTTCATGCCTCTGCCTTGCTCTACATCTCTGGAATTCTTCTCTCCCCACAACTGCACTGCATTCCTCCCTCCGTTTCTCTCGCTCCTTTCCCACCCCCTGCCTCTGTGCGTCCGCTATGCATTTCTCCCCGTTCTCTCTTTCACTCACCATTCTTTCGCTCCTCCCTTTTTTCCCCCTGTTCGGTGCCTTCCTTTGACCCTTTCCCTCCTTCGCTCTCTCTCTCTCTCAGATGAGCCCACTCGCTCTCTCAGCGGCCTGATTCTGAAGAACAATGTTAAGGCGCACTACCAGAACTTCCCCCCGCCGGTGGCCGAGTTCATCAAGGGCGAGTGCCTGAACAACATCGGCGACCCGTCCCCCCTCATCCGCGCCACCATCGGTGAGTTTCCCCTGTGAAAGTCTCCCTGTCCTTTTGCCTTGTGTGATTGGGTAGATTGTGTGTGCCTCCCTGTTCTTTTGTCTTATGATTGGTCAGACTGTGGGACCTCCTGTCTCTTCTGTCCTGCTCCCATGTGTCTCTTCTGATAAGGTTTGCAAGTACATTTAAGACATTTAAGCTGCTCTTATTCAGAGCGACTTACACATCTTACATTATTTGCATACAATCTTTACATTTACACAGCTGTATATTTTACTGATGCTGTTCAGTGTTAAGTACCTTGCTCGAGTGGCAGTGCTCAGCCTGGGAAGCGAACCAACAACCTGTACTAGTCCATTTCCCTTACCATTATACTACACTGCCACTTCCCTTATTTCACACACTCCTCTGTCTGTTCTCTCTCTGGAGATGATGTACACATGGACAGCTGATGCTCACTGATGGTGTTTGTATTCATACTGTCTGATCCAGAGTGCTCATTTACTGTGTATCTAAGATGGGGGGTGCACTCCTGTCTTTTTGGTTCCCTGGCTGTGGCCAGTTTCCTAACTTGTCTGTCTGTGTCTGTCTGTGTCTGTCTGTCTGTCTGTCTGTCTGTCTGTCTGTCTGTCTCCACGCCTCAGGTATCCTGATCACGACCATCGCCTCTAAAGGGGAGCTGCAGACCTGGCCAGAGCTTCTGCCTCAGCTCTGCAACCTACTCAACTCAGAGGACTACAACACCTGCGAGGTCAGAGTCTGCTGTAGCACACTTCCTTTCGCTCTCTCTCGCCTCCTCCCTTCTTCAGTTCCCCCCCCCACTCTACTCCCGCCTTCTGCTCTCCATTCCCTTCCTTTCTTCATCCCTCTCTCTCTCCCACCTCCTCTCTACACACCTGTGTCTGGATGTGATGGACAATCCAAGACCTATGATTATCCGTGATGTTGGATGTATTCATACTGTCTGATCCAGTCGGTGGGACCAGGTCTGTGTTACTCTTGCTCTGTGTAGGATTTCTTCTGTCCGAATCTCTTCTGCTCTCTTTGATTTTGTGTCTGTGCGCTCATGCAGGTCTCTTATTTTCACCAAAGCATGCCAAGAGTTTGACTCTTCCATTCTGTCTTCCTTAGAGTTGGGATCAGTTCCTTTTTCTGTTCAGTGAACTCATAAAATGAATTGGAAAAATCCTCGTAAAACATTTTATTGCGATCCCAGCCCCGATCTTACTGCATTAGATTTCTCTTGTCTGCCTTGTACTGTTGCTCTGAGTTTGACTCATTGTGCCTTGTTCTCAGGGCTCCTTCGGCGCTCTGCAGAAGATCTGCGAGGACTCCTCCGAGCTCCTGGACAGCGACGCGCTGAACCGTCCCCTCAACATCATGATCCCCAAATTCCTGCAGTTCTTCAAACACTGCAGCCCCAAGATCAGGTGTGTGAGGGGCCCCCAGCGTGTCTCCCTTCCTCCAGCCCCCCACCAGTCTTCTACCTGTTAGTGCTGCACCAGTCCAGTTGAACAGTTCATCATTTGGTTTGAATTTTGGTGAACACCTTTATTATTGATGCAAGAAAGTATTATTCACGCATTGTGTAATTGTGGAAGCAGGCACTTGCACACAACCTGCAGTTTTAGGCACCGTTGTGTTACCATTCATGAAATGGAAAGTGTTCGTTTTCATTGTAGAGGGTTCTCTGTAAACAGGTATTGGCCCTCATAGCATCATAAGCCAGATGTTTTCACTCCTGGTACCCGTGCACTCCTGCTAATGCCGACTCTCACTCTTTCCTCACTCTCTCTCTCTCCCTCCCTCTCTCTAGATCGCACGCCATTGCCTGTGTGAACCAGTTCATCATCGGTAGAGCGCAGGCCCTGATGGACAACATTGACACCTTCATCGAGGTGAGCGTTGAGCGTGGGTATTGGTGTTGAGGTGTCAGCCGCATTAACCCCGGTGCCGCTTGTAACCCTGTGCAGCATAAGGTTGGAACTGTGGTCATTTTCTCTCTCTCTGTGTCTCTCCCTCCCTCCCTCCCTCCCTCTCAGAGCCTGTTTGCGCTGGCAGCAGACGAGGACTCGGAGGTGAGGAAGAACGTGTGCCGCGCCCTGGTCATGCTGCTGGAGGTCCGAATCGACCGGCTCATCCCCCACATGCACAGCATCATACAGGTGAGACTCCGCCCCCGCGTTTCCCCCAGCCCTCACTGGGGCCTTTCATACCGTCTAGTGAATAAGCTTCAGCACACCAGCCCTCTCTCTCCGGCACTCTGAGATTCCCCATCCTCCCACATCTCTCTCCCTTTCTCCTCCTTTGTCTTTCTCTCTTTCTCTTTCTCTCCTTCTCTCTCCCTCCCCCTCTTTTGTTCATTCTCTCACTCTCTCCCCCCCTTTCTCGTGCCCTCTGTGATGCTCTCTCTCGTGCTTTCTCTATCCCTCTCTCTCTGTATCTGACTGAAGTGGATTGTTAATCTGGGAGTGATGACAGTTTTATTTGTGAGAATCAGCTGTGATGTTTCATGTATTCATACTGTCTGACCCTCTGCACTCACAGCCCACTGGTCTCTCTCGCTGGAGACGGGTGGAACAGCTGTGATGTGACGATGTACGGCCCAGCGGCCTGGATGACGTTTAGGCCTTTGAGAGAAAGCACTCTGTGAACCTGTTGAACTTTGGCTGAAGCTCTAGCAGACTAGCCGCTGGATTCTCGCCCGCTCTTTCACACCTCCGCTGATTCCCCGCCCCCCCCCTCCTGTCACTCAGTACATGCTGCAGCGCACGCAGGACCCCGATGAGAACGTGGCTCTGGAGGCCTGCGAGTTCTGGCTCACCCTGGCAGAGCAGCCCATCTGCAAGGACGTTCTGGCAGGACACCTAGTGCAGTGAGTATCGGATCTTTACTCTTGGAGTGGGTATAGCATCTTTACTGTTTGGTTCGCTGAGTATAGCATCTTGACATCTTGTTTCCGTGAGTGTTGTATCTTTACTGTGCAGGGCAGTGAGTATAGCATCTTGACTCTACAGGCAGTGAGTATAGCCTCTTGATTATGCAGGCAGTGAGTATAGCATCTTGACCCTGCAGGCAGTGAGTATAGCATATTGACCCTGCAGGCAGTGAGTATAGCATCTTGACTCTGCAGGCAGTGAGTATAGCATCTTGACCCTGCAGGCAGTGAGTATAGCATCTTGACTCTGCAGGCTGTGAGTATAGCATCTTGACTCTGCAGGCTGAGAGTATAGCATCTTTACTGCATGGGGCAGTGTGTGTATAGCATCTTTATTGTGGGTGGCTGTGAGTATAGCATCTTTGTGAGGGGCTGTGAGTATAGCATCCTTGTGAGGGGCTGTGAGCATAGCATCTTTATTGTGGGGGGTCTATGACTGGGGGAAGCACTGATTATTTGTGTGTGTCACTCAAAATGAAGGTGAACTTTTCTGCTCGTCCTAACTGGAGTCTCTCTCCTCAGGCTCATTCCTATCCTGGTGAACGGTATGAAGTACTCTGAGATCGACATCATCTTGCTGAAGGTGAGCCTCCTGCATGCTGGCTGTTCTTTGACTGTCCTTTAGGGAATGAACGAAGGGCTTTATAATTCTGGAAAATATGTGGAAATGTACTTGGCTTTCTTGAAAACATGCAATAACGGATAGTGAATCGCTCTCCTGTCCTATCTTACAGTGACCTCATATGTGTAATTCTGAGATTTTGTGTTGGTGTTCTTCTGTGCTTGGTCTGGGTCTCCCTCCATCTCCTCTCTCTCTCCTCTGGCCGTGTGCCTGGGAGTGATGACAGCTTTATTCGTGAGAATTAGCTGTGATGTTTCATGTGTTCATACTGTCTGACCCGCTGTGGCCACAGCCAGCCGGTCTCTCCCGCTGGAGACAGCTGCAGCTTCTGTAACGCCACCGTGGCGGGTGACCAGGGAGAGAGAGAGAGAGTCTCTAATTCAATCAACTTTTCTGAGATGAGCCCGGTCTCCATGTGAAATGCGATTTGACGCACCTGCGCGGTTTCGGTGAGGTAACGTTGGGCGGGACTGTGCGGTCTCCAGGGCGACGTGGAGGAGGACGAGGCGGTGCCCGACAGCGAGCAGGACATCAAGCCGCGCTTCCACAAGTCGCGCACCGTCACCCTGCAGCACGAGGGCGGGGGCGGCGAGGAGGGCGAGGACATCGACGAGGACGAAGACGACGACGACGACACGCTGTCCGACTGGAACCTGCGTGAGTGCCTCCCCTCTGACCTGCTGTCCGTTCGTCCGTCCGTCCGTCTGTCCATCTGGCTTCTCTTCTGCTGTCCGTCCGGTTGATGACCCGCATAACCTGCTCGGGTCATTAGCGTCTCTGATTTTGATTCTGTTCCCCGCGCAGGTAAGTGCTCTGCAGCGGCTCTGGACGTCCTGGCTAACGTGTTTCGAGACGACCTGCTGCCCCACCTCCTCCCCCTGCTGAAGGGCCTGCTGTTCCACCCGGACTGGGTCATCAAGGAGTCCGGCATCCTGGTGCTGGGAGCCATTGCTGAGGGTACGAGTCTGTCTGCCTGTCTGCCTGTCTGCCTGTCTGCCTGTCTGCCTGTCTGTCTGCCTGTCTGCCTGTCTGCCTGTCTGCCTGTCTGCCTGTCTGTCTGATCCCAGCTCCCCAGGCCTGGCCCTCTATTCTCTCTCTCCATCCTCTCTCTCTTCCACTCTCTCCCTGCCTCTTTCCCTCCTGTCCCTCCATCTCTCTGCTGTCTATGCTCATCCATATCTTCCCCATGTCTGTGTTCATTCCCACTCCGTAGAAACCATCAGAACTCCGCTGTGCTCATTATGCTGTAATCCCATAATGCAGCTGGTTCACTCGTACTGCTTCCATATCCACTTAGAGCAGCCACCGGTTAGCCGGTGAACGGGGCGACAGCTTTGCGTTGTAAGCCCGGCTCTGTTCGGACAGCGCGCTCCCTCTCTGGAGGTGCAGTCTGTCCTCAAGGGCTCTAGTGTTGCTGAAATGCAGGCTGTGACTCTTCTTTCCTTGTGCCAAGTGTTAAGCAATGACTCATTTTCCCCCATGACTGACCTAGTTAATAAAGCTAATAGGATGAAGGCTAATTGGATTCCGTGTGCGGGGATATTTTATATTGCACAGGGGCCTGCGCTTGTGCAGCTTTTTGCTCAAGCGGTCATGCGATGAGTCGCAATGAAAGACTTCTAAAAAATCATCCCAGAAGCCCCATAATCTTAAAATTAAACGGTTGAGAATATTTATACGTCTTTTTATAAAGGTCTGTCCTTCATAAAGACTTTCCCCACTGACCGGGTATGAGACTGAGTATTTGTATCAGTGTCCGTGAGTGGGACGGTCTCATGACTGGGTGTCAGGGTCCATGAGCGGGCCAGTGTGTGTTTTCGGTGTGCTAACCCCCCCCCCCTCCCCCCGCCCCCCCAGGCTGCATGCAGGGCATGGTGCCCTACCTGCCCGAGCTCATCCCGCACCTGATCCAGTGCCTGTGCGATAAGAAGGCCCTGGTGCGCTCCATCGCCTGCTGGACGCTCAGCCGCTACGCCCACTGGGTGGTGAGCCAGCCGCCCGACTCGCACCTGAAGCCGCTGATGACCGAGCTGCTCAAGCGCATCCTGGACGGGAACAAGAGGGTGCAGGAGGCCGCCTGCAGGTGTGTCCGCCTCTGTGTGTCTGTCTCGCTGCGTCTTGCAAGTCTGTTTGTGTTGCAGTCTCTGTGTATTGTGGTCTGTCTTTATGGCTGTCTGTCTCTCACTGTGTCCGTCTCTGTCCATCTGAGTGTCTGATTTTGTGTGTGTTTTTGTTAGTGTCTGTCTGTCTGTGTATGTGCGCTTGCTGTATCCATCACCTGAAATTTCAGCCATATCATTATAAGCAGAACTGAAATTTGCCTTCATCTTTGGGACTCTTGAGCGCAAACTGTGAGTGTAACACTCCGTCTTTTCCCCCTCTTTCCTCCCACTTTCCTTCACCTCCCTCTTCCCTCCCTCTCTCCTCCCTCAGTGCGTTCGCCACCCTGGAGGAGGAGGCGTGCACGGAGCTGGTGCCCTACCTGAGCTTCATCCTGGACACGCTGGTGTTCGCCTTCGGGAAGTACCAGCACAAGAACCTGCTCATCCTGTACGACGCCATCGGCACGCTGGCCGACTCCGTGGGGCACCACCTCAACCAGCCGGTCAGTTCCGCCCCCGCGCGCCCGGTCGGCCTGGCCCTGCCCCCGGGTTACAGCGGTTCACACACACACACACACACACACGGAAGGGCGAATGAGTTCACGCGTGCATTTCGGCCCGTCTTATCCAGAGCGACTTTCGTCCGTTCGCTGATGATGCGTTTGTTTCCCAGCCGTCGCTCACCCTGATGCTCTGGGTGTGATGTGCGTTGCTTTTCATTCTAAGCACTACCCAGCAGCTGCAGTGTAGAGTCCAGTTCTCTGCCCTCTGCACCCCTCTCTCGTGCTGCAGAGTCCCTATTGGCTGATTGTGTTTACTGGTGGCTGTGACATTAGTATTCTTTCCAGTCCTTATTATTAGTGTGTGTGGATAGTGACACTTGTTTATTGATGGTGTTGAAGTCATGTCATGGTTAAGAAATGCCTGTGACTTGTGTGCTGCTCTCTGTCCTAGTTTTGGGTGGTGCACTGAGTGCTCTGTTTGTAAAGCAGGTGTTAATAGTTGTGCTTGTTTTTAAGTCTTTCTGTTCAGGAGCCCTTGTCATGTTTTAGGTACTCTTCCGATGTACCTGTGAGAGTCTCACTTGACCGTTGTGACCCCCTCCCCTCAGGAATACATCCAGAAGCTGATGCCCCCCCTCATTCAAAAATGGAATGAGCTGAAGGACGAGGACAAGGACCTGTTCCCCCTTCTGGAGGTGAGGCTTCTGCTCCCCCATGCCCCCCTCTCCCTGTTTACTGGGAGGGTGAATGCTCTTCTGCGTGTTCTCTCCTACACCTCAGTCACCCTGCTCTCTGTCGCCCCCTAGTGTCTGTCGTCGGTGGCCACGGCCCTGCAGAGCGGCTTCCTGCCGTACTGTGAGCCGGTGTACCAGCGCTGCGTCACCCTGGTGCAGAAGACCCTCGCCCAGGCCATGGTGAGCCGCCCCCGCCGCCCTCCGCACGCGCCGCGCTGCGGCCCAAAGCCCAGCCGCTGATTTCTGCCGTGGCATCACGGCGTGAATACGTCACCGTCTGCAGAAACCCTGTTTCATGGGAGGCTTTACGTACTCCCCAAATGGTCAGAGGAGCCGCGTGTCTGCAGCGTGTCACTGATTTGATCGGCTGGAATTTAAAAAATTGTTTTTAAGTGTTTTAAACGTGTTTTGTTTTTTTGAGTTGAGTCAGCGCTTTGACTCCACCAACTGCAAAGCCCAACGGCCCACTGAGGAATCTGAATGTTGGTGGCGTTGTAATTTAAGAGGTAGCATAGTGTAATGGTTTGGGACCTGGGCTTGTAACCTCAAAGTTGCTGGTTCAGTTCCTGCACAGGGTGCTGCTGTTGTATCACATACAATCATATATAAATGTATTAGTGGATACTGTGTAAAAGAAAAGGCTGAATCTGTGTAAGTTGCTCTGGGTAAGAGTGTATGCAGTGAAGTACTTGCAATGAAATGTAAATGTTAATGTAATTGTGGGCTGTCGTGTATCGTGGGCGCATTTTGACGGCTCTCCTCTCCCGTCCCCGCCAGATGTACAACCAGCACCCGGACCAGTACGAGGCCCCCGATAAGGACTTCATGATCGTGGCCCTGGACCTGCTGAGCGGCCTGGCCGAGGGCCTGGGGGTCCACGTGGACCAGCTGGTGGCCCGCAGCAACATCATGACCCTGCTCTTCCAGTGCATGCAGGTACACCGCTGCCTGCCGTCAGGGTCCCTTACTGCAGTGAGGCTCCAGGTATGAGCATCAGGGTCTCTTACTGCAGTGAGGCTCCAGGTATGAGCATCAGGGTCTCTTACTGCAGTGAGGCTCCAGGTATGAGCATCAGGGTCCCTTACTGCAGTGAGGCTCCAGGTATGAGCATCAGGGTCTCTTACTGCAGTGAGGCTCCAGGTATGAGCATCAGGGTCTCTTACTGCAGTGAGGCTCCAGGTATGAGCATCAGGGTCCCTTACTGCAGTGAGGCTCCAGGTATGAGCATCAGGGTCCCTTACTGCAGTGAGGCTCCAGGTATGAGCATCAGGGTCCCTTACTGCAGTGAGGCTCCAGGTATGAGCATCAGGGTCTCTTACTGCAGTGAGGCTCCAGGTATGAGCATCAGGGTCCCTTACTGCAGTGAGGCTCCAGGTATGAGCATCAGGGTCTCTTACTGCAGTGAGGCTCCAGGTATGAGCATCAGGGTCCCTTACTGCAGTGAGGCTCCAGGTATGAGCATCAGGGTCTCTTACTGCAGTGAGGCTCCAGGTATGAGCATCAGGGTCTCTTACTGCAGTGAGGCTCCAGGTATGAGCATCAGGGTCCCTTACTGCAGTGAGGCTCCAGGTATGAGCATCAGGGTCCCTTACTGCAGTGAGGCTCCAGGTATGAGCATCAGGGTCCCTTACTGCAGTGAGGCTCCAGGTATGAGCATCAGGGTCCCTTACTGCAGTGAGGCTCCAGGTATGAGCATCAGGGTCCCTTACTGCAGTGGGGCTCCAGGTATGAGCATCAGGGTCTCTTACTGCAGTGAGGCTCCAGGTATAAGCATCAGGGTCTCTTACTGCAGTGAGGCTCCAGGTATAAGCATCAGGGTCCATTATGACAATGAGTCGTGGTACAGACATCATGATCTGCTATAACAGTGAGTCTCTGGGAATGGCCATTATGTCCATTGTTAGAAACATTCTCCAGGTGCTGTAATGCAGTGTGTAAGACGTCCCCAGCAGTAGAAAGTGTGGGGCCCTGTAGCCTGTGTGGGTTTGTGGTGCTCAGTGTGGTTGTGGAGCTCAGGTTGAGCGCAGTGTTCCGGTATGTTCTCTGCAGGACACCATGCCGGAGGTGAGGCAGAGCTCCTTCGCGCTGCTGGGAGACCTGACCAAGGCCTGCTTCCCTCACGTCAAGCCCTGCATCGGTGAGTTCCCCCCACACACGCCTGCGGCCGGTCTCCGTAAACCACACTGGCCTGACAAATGTGTGATAAACACAGAATCTCCTGGGATGGTGAATGGTGTAGCGGAGTTGTGAGGAAGCAGCGACTGGGCTCAGGGTTAGGGAACAGGCCCCGTCTGGTTGGGCAGTGTGTGGGGCTTTAACGGCGTCCGTTTCTCTTCCGTCTCGTCTCCAGCGGAGTTCATGCCAATCCTGGGCACCAACCTGAACCCGGAGTTCATCTCCGTGTGCAACAACGCCACCTGGGCCATCGGGGAGATCTCCATGCAGATGGGTGAGTGGCTGACGGGCAGGGGGGCGTGTGCATCTTACCATCATCTGTGCAGTCAATTTGAGTGGTCAGGGTAGCCTGTGTGTGTGTGTGTGTGCGCGTGCGCAAGAGGGGGTCAAGCATTCAGGATAGTGACAGTGTGCAATTTCTCAACAGGAAAGAATGTGAGGAAGGACGGAGGTGATTGTGCAGGTGAGCTAGGGAGTGAGGGCAGGGCAGGCAGCCAATCAGCTTCTCAGCTCGCAGCCAATCAGCTTATCAGCACTCAGCCAGGATATAGAGCAGTGCCAGGGGATGTTTTGCTGTCATGCCTTTCCACACGTGTGTCGATGCTGAGGTGGTGGTGGTGGTGGTGGAGAAGGGTCTTCCTCACTGTGGATGTCTTGCAGGAGCGGAGATGCAGCCTTATGTGGGGCTGGTCCTCAGCAACCTGGTGGAGATCATCAACCGCCCCAACACGCCCAAAACCCTGCTGGAAAACACAGGTGCGCTCACGTTTGAAAAGTGCTCAGCCAATGAGAGAGGCTTGTCAAACGCTAGGCCAACGAGAGGAGGCACTGCTGGTCGTGTAGTTCTGATTCTGTGTACCTTAGGTGTCAGGGACTTTGACTCCTTAGAGGGGTTGCCTTGGTGATGACTGCTGTGAATCTCCTGATGTCTTCAGTGAACATGCAATGTCTCTCCCCCACCTCCCCTCATTGTGAATCAATTTTCTGTTATAACACTAGCATTCCCTCACCCCTCCGACATGTGATGAACTGAAAACAGACATTCGAAATCTGAACTGACAGTTGTGGATGTTTGGAAAGTTCTGAACGTGTGGGACAATGTCACGTGGTAACCTTGCTACGGAGATGGTGCCTAAAGCATATTACATCACAGCCTCATTTTTCTCCCCGTCTGGCCACAGCCATTACGATTGGGCGGCTGGGCTACGTGTGCCCTCAGGAGGTGGCGCCCATGTTGCCGCAGTTTATCCGTCCCTGGTGAGTCTCCGCCCTCCCAACCCCCCCCCCCCCCCCCCCCAGGACCCCTAGGCCTGGGAGATCAGTCCTTATCACAGTATCCCGTCTCCCCAGTGTGTGTGTCTGAGGCCCTGGAGATGTTCCAGTCTCTCTGCCTTCATTTTCTATGATCTGGTTCTATACTCTATACACATACAATGCAGATTCACCTCTGTATTGGAACATAGACTTAAGGATGTTTTTGTAGGGATGCATGTACAGTCTCTGCCTGTTATTCGGATTGCTTAGATTAGTGTATTAATTAAATAATTGTACTATTAAAGTTGATATGAGAACAGATTGGCCTTCTCTGTGCACCCTTGATGTAAGCTTTATTTATTTATTCGTTTAAATTTCCTTCCCCTTGTAGGTGTACGTCATTGCGTAATATCCGTGACAACGAGGAGAAGGACTCTGCCTTCCGCGGGATCTGCATGATGATCGGGGTCAACCCCGGAGGAGTGGTGCAGGTGAGCACGGGGCTTGCGGGGTCAGAGGTCAAAGATCACTGAATGCCAGGCTGCAAATAGATTTTTGCCTGGCAGTATCTTGTCCGTTTTTCTTTTCTTAGAACAGTAGTTGCATTTTAACACGCACATCTGGCGCAGTGGCGATCACACGGGTCCCTAGTGGTAGTCGGGGGAATGACAGGTGGGTGTGTGGGGAATCCTGGGGTTAGTGTGCAGTCAAACTCAGTGAATCTGTCTCTGTAGGATTTCATCTTCTTCTGCGATGCTGTGGCCTCCTGGGTGAGCCCTAAAGATGACCTGAGAGACATGTTCTTCAAGGTGAGGCGGCGGCAAACCCTTCAACTGACCGCACCACAGCAGGCTTCACTGGGAAGCTTCTTATCGCTGTTAATTGTTTCACTACTGTGATGCATAAAAGGGGAGGGAGAGTCTACACACAGCACAGATGGCCTTTCTCCGGAAATCTTAAGATCCCTTGTGGATGTTTTCAGCTCTGATGTGGCTGTAATTACAGAGTAGATATAACAACTGAAAAAAGTTGTTCTGTGCCTGTGTCCCTGAATTTTATTTGTAATACAAGTTCTGATTCTGTAACGCTTAAG
The DNA here is from genome assembly GCF_013347855.1 of Anguilla anguilla. Lineage (NCBI taxonomy): Eukaryota > Metazoa > Chordata > Actinopteri > Anguilliformes > Anguillidae > Anguilla > Anguilla anguilla. The sequence continues at coordinate 21,925,881 of NC_049217.1, forward strand.
TGCATTATGGTATATTATCTGTCAAGCATTATGGGATATGAGCTCTGTTGAGCTTGAAGTGCATTGTGGGACATGAGCTCTCTACATTCGAAGTACCCTATGGGATATGAGCCCTGTCGAGCTGTTGTGCATTGTGGGATATGAGCTGCGTACAGTTGAAGTGCTGACATACAAGCCGTGTGCTTGCAGATCCTGCACGGCTTCAAGGATCAGGTCGGGGAGGACAACTGGCAGCAGTTCTCAGAGCAGTTCCCGCCCTTGCTGAAAGAGAGGCTGTCTGCCTGTTACGGCGTGTAGTCTGTCCACCGCCATTACCCCTGAAGGGGCACCGCTTCAGGTACCGCCACCTTTCTCCCAGCTTTCCACAGTTAAACGTCCTCAGCGTCCTCCTCTTGTGTTTTACCTGCTCGTTTTTGGGGGGAGAGTCTGCGTTCTCCTCAGGGCTGACCCTCTCCCTCTGTTTTCAGGTGTGCCCGTGGGAGGGTTACTGGGAAACCTCATCCAGCTCTGTGTAATTGCACTGCCCTGATGGTGGGGGACAGGGACGCCACTGGCCCGCCCCTCCGGACACCCCACCCCCAAGCCCCCGTGTGTCTGTGAGGGTGGGTGGGAGGGGGGAGGGAGGGAGGGGGAGGGAGGTAGGGACAAACCTCTGGGTCGACGCCGAATAAATCCGACATGCTCAGAAAAGGAAAGGGCGGGAACTGAGAGGGAGGGTGCGGGCGGGCGGGCGGGAGGCGGAGGCAGGTTCGTAGACTTCTCTACTCGCGGCTAACGCGAATCCGTGGCGGGAGGGAGGGAGGGCGGGCGGGCGGGAGGGGGGCGGGCGCCGACAACTGCATCGACGACAGAACCTAAATCGAACCTGGCGCACGCCCACAAATTAACACACCACACGTTATTATAATAATAATAATAATAATTACAATAGGCAGGCTTACATTTCGGTAGTTTTGCACAGATAGGCTACCGTCAGCCAGGCACATTTGCTTATGTATATTCACAAAGATGCAGTGGAAGTGTACAGGAGGGGCTGTGGGCCAGACTGCTGTAACTCAGTTTAGAATCATACTGAGGTATTGATTAGGGGGGAGAAGCGGGTGCAAATTTTTAAAAATCTGTGATTTATAAGATGTAGCTAACGACAGGGGAGGTATAGAGGAGAAATGGCATCCTTACTACACGAGCATTCATAGGCAGGGAAACGTTTAATATGGGCTCTGTTTGTCCCTGACTCAGCGTATCTGTTTTGCTTTGTGTTTTCGTCTTCCCCCTGGTTGCGGAAATATTTTTTATTTTTTTTTTATTTTATTATTTTTTTTATTTTTAAAAAGAATTCTGTTTCCTGATTAAAGATTAACTGTAGTAGATTCCCCTTTAATTTTTCAGGAAATTGGGACTAATGCCTCCAGGAATTGTAGAATTTAAATGCAAGTTTGTTTTTCTAGTTCCGGGAATGAAAGGATTTGAGATTGCATGGTGATCACCTTTTTTTTATTTTTTATTTTAATTTTTTTTTCAGCGATGCATTTTATGCATGGTGCACGCGTCATTTGAGAATGTCTGCCATTAATTCCGTCTTTAAATTTACACAGAATCTGAGGACTCATTGTTATAAGGTACCTTATGCTTGATTATCCCCCCCCCCCTTATGAAATCTGTGTCCAGCCTGTTTTATTAGACATTTGTTGGAGTAAGCAAGGAGAGGAGTATAGGGTGGCGTTTTATATTAAAATCCACTGAGGCCATGTTGAGACGCAAGGTTATGCTGATCTTACAGAAGAATCACACTGCGAGGAGTCTAATACTGTAGTGAAAAGTCTTTTTGCTGCTACTGCTTTTTGTGTTAATTTACTATGGACTTAAAGGAAATAAGTCAGCCGTAAAAAAAATAATAATAAAAGATCTTTTTAAAGATTAACGCCAGGGGCTTTGTGATGTTATGCACTTTCTTTTCATAGGAAATTTGAAGTGTACTCTTAAAAAGTAATACAGCCGTAAGCCACCGGGCTTTCTTAACATGTAGCAAGTGTACTTTTGGCTTGTGACAAAACGCACACAAAAAAAGATATGAAATGCTAATTAAAGAGCCAAATTGAAACACTGCTTGATTTTACAGACTAGTAAAATTTAAGTCTGTGGAAATTTCAGGAGAAGGGGCAAGTGTGATGGGATCTGAAAGGGCTTTTTCAATCAGTCTTCACAGACAGAATGCACAGATTCCATTTCTGTCTGCAACTTTTGGAAAGTTTTGGGATACTTATAAGGTTACCTCTCCCTCAAGAGTATGTGCAGTACCTGGTTAATGACTGGGTTCGATCATACTAGAGCTGTAGCCATGAAGAATAAGCCTGGCACACATGTTAATGCAGTAGATCTTAATCTGAACTATTGGAGCATAGCTTGTCCATCAACCCCCATCAGCCTAACGTAATGCAATTTGTGCAGGAGCCTTCGTCAGTACCCCACCTCGCGTTTGTCAAGTTTCTGAGTTTCATTAGACTTCTGTCTGCCTGTTAAACTGACAGCTGCGTGCTTGAGCGCGTTTTTCACCATAAGCGCACGTGTGCAGCATCATACGCAAAAAAAAAAAACACCCAACATGGCACAGATCTTCCCCTGAGGTCATGTGACTGTCATGTGACCGGGGATTTCAGGGGGCCATCCCTGTGGAGAAACCTTCAGTATCGACACTTGTCACATTGGTTTCCACGCCATTTTGTACGAGTGGGTTATTTTTGTGACAGTGCCTCTCCAAGTGTAATTAAATTGTTTAATCAAAAGCAATGATTGAAGTCTGTTGTTGAAATTGCTTATTACTGTACTCTGTATAATAAGGTTGGAGGCGGTGACTATAGGCCTCGGGTGAACAACAGTGTTTGGATGGCTTTAATCGATGAGACTGAGCTTCACTTTGGCAAAGTAACAGATGCCGTGGGTTCTTCGGGCTTTTGCTGCAACGTGAATATGAACTTCCGCTTTTTATATCACTGTGAATCAGATAAGAGGCGTATTGTGCAGATGGACCCACATTCGGGCTCCTTTTGACACTTTTTTTTTTTTGTAAACTGGCTTCCCCCGAATTCCTTCAGTGTCAGAATCGGTGACTTGGTGTGCGATGTGTCCGTAGGTAAACTAATATGCAAGTGTTGGCTGGTGAATTTTCTCCGAAGGGCTGTCTTTCTGGGGGGGGGCAGGTATGCACAAATAAATATGAATTTGACCACAACCATTACATGTCGCATTAGTGGGACTGAGGGTCCTACATCCCACACAGTGTGTAAAACGTTGCAGGTTAACAACACCTTGTTTATATAAGTGATAAGTCAATCTTAAAATACAGCCAATTTTTCCTCCAGTGTTTTTTTATTTTTAATTTATTTTTTCAATATTTTTGTATTTATTTTTGTTCAGATTTTTTTGTTTTTCACATTTTAGTTTTGTGCAGAGATGCGCAAACATTTTTTTGGACTTCAGAAGTTTTTTGTTTTCCCCCCCTTTCCATTAACGTTCTTTTTATTTAAAGAATTTTTTTGTTTCGTTGTTTTATAGCGGACCATTTATTTTAGTCAACTGTTAAAAGGGGAGGGGCGGGGGGAATTTAGCTTGGTGCATACCTGGGGAATAAGGGAAAAACTGTAAGACTTGTAGAACCTTGTTTCAGTCTCAAGTCTGCCGAATGAAATTGATGTATTTTTCTCAACTGTGAGTGCAAGTGGGACGTTAACTTATGTATCAAACTTATCACTTTCTATTTTTCTTTTGTGAATGGAAAATAAAAAAAGGTTTTCTACCAAGCTGGGAACAAATTTCTGTCTAGTCTGTCTGGATTATTTTACCTGTGGTTTATTTGCTCTTGTGTGTTGGTGGAGAGTAGTATTACAAGGGGTAATGTGGACAGTAATGCCCCTTTCAAATGAATGAAAACCAGATGTTCATAAATCCACCCAATAATTATAATTTGACGGCACATACTATAAGTCGGTTATTTACTTTATTTGACATGACCTCCCTAATCTAAAATGGTAATTCACCCACAGGGCCTACATTTTTCCCAGCTTTAATATTAATCTGCACCCTAGCTTTGACTAATCAAGCCTGTACCCTGGGTCTTCACAGCTGCTAAACCATAAAGCCACTGTCTTGGACCGCCATGGGAATCCTAGGACTCATGAAATCAGTCAGATCTATTGACTATCTGGACCCAAACACGCTTTTTGCCGTAGGAAAAATAAAACGTTTTGCATGGATCTTATGAGCTGGTCCTCTTCAGTCCATGTTATGGTCAGCCCCGGAAATAACGCAGTGGCACAGCAATTTTAATTATATCAGACCAATTTGGATCTTTCGGTCAAAATAACCCTGGTGTATATATTTTATACCGTTCTACGACGCGGAAGTCGCGTCGGCAAAAAAAAGTGATAAATGATTTGATGAAAGTTCTAATTTCATGAGTTTTCAAGTTTTATGCTCTATCAGTACCGAGTGCTCCCCAGTTGACCACGCTTTTGATCGACCAGCAGCAGCTTGATGACGTAAATTGTACGCGCCGGAAAAATACATATTCGAAAAGCAACTGTAAATGGGCGGGTGGCAATTGTAAGATCATATTGCTGGATGTGGACTGTATGACAAGAAGCTCAATTTCAAAGAAATGTATTCCTTAATTTTATAACGTAAAACGTCTGGCTGACATAATTTATAATTAAATCAACTATCTTTAGTAATTGCTGTGATCCCACCAAAGAAAGGAACCAACTTGGCTAGAAGCAAGCATAATGTTGACAATCTCGGCTTGCTTTGTCGTTCAGTGAAGGTATGATTAATTCTAGCTTGCAGCGTGTTCACTGTTTAATGAATTCGCGTCACAGCAATGATAACAACTTTCTCGTAATGAAATAAGAATAACAAGGAAAGTATTTAGGTGGGTTTGTTGTTTGACTTCAATACGTTACGTGGGTGGCTTGTCACCCGATTTCAGTGAGACTGACAAGTACAGCTAATATCCGTTTATCATAATCTTTTCTGCATTGCCTACCATTTAGATCGTGTTCAGAGGTGGATACGTTCTAATGAGGGCCGTTTTCAAGAAATTGCAGGTTTATAAACTCTGACATAAACTATACCATGATTTAGAAACAGAACGTCTGCATCGAACTACATTAGCCATCGCGTGACTCTGCAATCAGAAGACAAAAGGACACGAAGTGTAGCGATGTGTGCTGGTGATTTCTGGCTAGAGCACTGTTGATGTTTCCCGTTCGCTGTCCGGTAGGTGTCTGGATGTCGGAGGCTTGGGGCCGCCGTGAGGAAGAGGAGGCGGAGGCGGAACTCAGTGAGCTGAAGGCGGGGAGCGCGGTGGGAAGAGCAGGGCATCTCGCCCCACTGAATTTGCCACAGGACCAAGACCTCCGGCCAGACCAACAGAAGTCAGTTCTCTGCCTTCACCTTCTTCCTCCCTTCTGTCACCTCTCTCTTTCTTAATTTCATTCATTCATTCATTCATTCATTCATTCATTCATTTATTTATTAACTTATTTACTTTCCTAGGAGGGAACATATTTCAGGGAATGTTGACCAGAGCCTTGATTTTCCTTTGACTTCAGTTTTTCACGTCTTCAATTTTCAATTCCCTCTTCTGTAATGGCTGGCTTTTTGTAGTGTCTCCTCCTGTCCGCACCTCGCTGGGAGGTAATGGCATTGCTTGTGTTCCATACCAGTACCCCACTCCACCCGCCCGGTGCAACAAGGGAAACAAGCCCCTCCCCCTCCAGCGAAGGAACAGGTTTGCTGTCGTTGCCATGGGAGATGGTGGCCCGCATCGCCTCTCACCTCCCAGCGCAGTGTGTCATCACGGTCCTCCCACAGGTGAGCGCACGGGTGTGACCGTGGAGGTGACCGCTGCTCCTGCTGCGGCCGGGAAGCGGCAGCGGAACGGTCGCAAACCGGTCGGGTTTTCAGCGAACACGTGAAAACAAAAAAACACTCTCTCTCGCTCTCCATCCCTCCCTCTTCCTTCGTCTCTCCTTTTGAAATGTTTTCTTGTTCTTGAATATCCTTTCTTCTGTCTTCCTCTATTGTCTTTCAGTGTTTTGGCAACCAGGTCTTTTTGCAATTGTGATTCTGTTGCTAGGGTGGGGTCACTGAGCCTCTCCCTAGCAACTGGTATTCATTGTATCTCTTCATTGTATTGCTACCATTAATTTTTCATTTTTTGTGGAGAGGAAAGTGCACTCCTTATGTATTCATAAAAAAGATAAATTCAGGGGGAAAGCAGAGAGGTTTACAGATAGATGGGATCACAGAACAGAAAGTGCCACGGCAGGGAATCGAACCCGCTGCAGCAGCGGAGGGATGGGGGGGGGGTCATGTATGGGTCGGAGCTGCCCAGCAGACTGCGCCTCGCAGTTTCACCCTGCTGTTGAGTGCTCTTTGTTCAGGTCCCAATAGCGGTTCAGTTGAGTCAGAAACGTGGCTCTTCCCTCCAGTGTTCCAGATCCGGTATGGTGATCTGTTTCATAATGTGGTTTCATAACTCAGCTTTGAAGTAGTACTTTCCTGAAGCTGATTTGAGTCAGCGTGTGTTAACATTATGATGTCACGTGTGTAATGTGGTGAGTTCCAGAAGCAGCTGGCTGACCAGCTCTCTCTCTCTCTCTCTCTCTCTCTCTATCTATCTCTCTCTTTCCCTCTCTATCTATCTATCTCTTTCTCTTTCCCTCTCTCTCTCTCTCTCTATCTATCTCTCTATCTATCTCTCTCTCTCTTTCCCTCTCTCTCTCTCTCTTTCTCTTTCTCTCTCTTTCCCTCTCTCTCTTTCTCTCTCTCTCCCTCTCCCCCTTCCCCCCCACCCCCCACCCCCCCTGCAGGTTTGTCGAGCACTGGGGGGCGTGGGTGAGGACAGCACCGCCTGGCAGCTCCGAGCTCGCAGGCTGATTGGCCCCGGGGCCTCCTTCCCCGTGGGGCCGCGGGAGGGCTTCGACTGGCCCACCGCCTGCCTGGAGATGGAGGAGCTCATCTCCTGCTGGGCGGGGCTGAGCGAGAAGGAGAGGGAGGGGCAGGGGCAGGAGGCGGGGCCTGCGGGCGACAGAGGGGCGGGGTTACAGGAGGCAGGAGAGGCTGCGGTGGCCAGGGAGCCTGGGGCCGAAGGAGGGAGAGCTGGAGATGGAGAGATGATGGAGGGCGGAGGCCTGTTGGTCGACGGAGAGGGACAACAGCGGGTGCAGGAGGGAGGCGGGGCGGAGGCGGGGGAGCAGGGGGTTGGAGGGGAGAGGCAGAACGAGCCAATGGCAGGGGAGGAGGAG